>NC_060277.1:70385083-70624957 GCF_021613505.1 Equus quagga | reverse complement strand
GCGGCGGGCGGGCGAGGGCGAGGGCGCGGCCGGGCACCGCCGGCGGCCTCGCCATGTCCCAGCCGGCGGGCAGGATGCATTGCCGAAAGGCGGGGATCCGCGCCGCCGTGGTGCTCATCGGACTCCTGCACAAATCCCGAAAACAGAATAAAGAGAAAAGGTAAAGGCTGGCAGAGCCACCTCCTCTTCCCTCCGCTCTCGTGCTCAATTCCCGTTTTCTTTGGGGTGGACTTTTCCAAAAGGGCGTTTGGCTCCGCGTTGGACGGGAAAAAACCTCTTACTCCAGGCGCCGTCGGGGGAGCGAGTTCGGAGCTTTGCCCCAGACGCTGGCTGTTATGAGAAAGCCCAGGCAGGGCATTGGCTGGGGCGGAGGGCGGCTGGGAGGGCCCTTCGGGCTTATCCCCAACAGCGGGGCACCAAGTCTGTTACCCCCACTCCCGGCATTTGCCGATCGTGGCGCCCTTCCCATAGCCTGCAGCGCGGGTAGCATTGATCCGACTCGGGCGACAGTTCCTGGCCCAGCCCGAATGGCCCAATGCGCTGGGGATGCCATTTGTTTCTCTGCAACTTGGCTGAGCCCGCGAGGTGCCAGCCAGGCCGGGATCTGCTTGCTTTGCGCAAGGTGCGGGCAGGCAAGGAGCAAGTTTGCAGGCTGCTTTCCACCCCACTCTCCTCCTCCTCCCACCTCCGTGTCTCCCTGCCTTTGGGGTCTTCTGTCTTTAACTCTTCACCTTTCTTGGGTTTGCTCTCCTAAATGTTTGCTCCTGAGTGATGAAAATCGTTCTCTCGGGGTATTTCAGAGATACCTGGATGACCTATGGGGTGAGAGGTGTGGGGTTTGGAGTGGGCAAAGGAGCTTCTGGGGCAACTTCCTGGGCTCCAGCACCCAGCTGCAGGCTTGATGTCCACAAGACCCCGGGAGCGGCCCTCACAGGCTGGCACATGCTGGGGGACACAAGCCCAAAGCTTCCCAGCAACTGGGGGTCATTGGAGCTGACTGTCCACAGAGATGTTGTGGGGATTTGGGGTAACCTCTGGTGGCCCTGCTGGATCCTCATTTCCGAAGGTGTTTTGGAGTGGTTAGTGCGGCACTGTGTGTAAGACAAGGGCTAGGACACCGGAAGCAGAGCCAGAGACACCTGGGTGGTGACTGGTGGCCCCTGGGCTTGCCCAGGAGCTGGGCGTGCCTGGGGGAGGTGGCAGGCAATGAACTGGAGCAGTTTGAGAAGCTGGCATGGGTTCCCCCTGCGCAGCTGTCTCCCGTGCTGCCTGTCCCCCTTCCTATATTATAGTCTAACTCGATGTTCCCCACAGAGTAGGGTGAATCTCCAGTGAAATGACCTACGGTGGTTAAGCATGAAATAACGGTGAGTCACCTAGTGAGAACGGTCTTCCCTTTTCGGTTCTCTGCTAATTCTTGTGATTTCTTCAAGGGGAAAGTTTCAGGTTGGTGCTAGTCTGGCTATAACACTTTTCTGACACTTGCTAACCTCCCTTTTATAACAAAGAGAGAGCAGACCTCTGGCTCAGGGCCTTTAAATGGGAAACAGGGCCTGCCTACACTGTAGGTTGTTTTTGTACTATTTATTTTTAGGATTCTCTTCTGGTTATGGCCAGTGGTACTGATTTTCCCCTTTGCAGTGGTGATATAAAGCATCACTTTAAATTAAATGCATTAAGTCACAAGAATGAGACTGTTTAATAAAAATAGTGGTAATAGTACAAACAGGAGACAATGTGGCAGAAATCCTGCAGGTGATGTAGGAATGGCTGACGTTGGGGGGACACACTCGTCTAGCAGAAAAAGCTGCCAGCAGGCCTCTGGAGCCCAGAGCTCCAGGTCTGGGTTCAGTTCTCCCCTAGATTTTAATTCTCTTCCCTTCCGCCCTTCAGCATCTTATCTGTAGAGGGGGGTGAACAAGCCAACCCTCTAAAGTCAGAAGGATATGGGATGGCTGTTCTGAGACAACCTGGGCCTGTTTTGAGGAATGAGAAGGAAGAGGTGCTTGATAGAAAGGCAGATGCATTGGACCAGTTCTTATCTCTGAGTATAGAACGTGTAGTGGGGTGGAAAAGTCCCTGCACAGGGAGCTAGAAGTTCTAGTCCTGGCTCATCCATTGACTGTGATGTGATAATATAGATTTAATCTCCTTGAGCCTCAGTTTCTGCATCTACACAAAGGGCTTGTGAGGCTCAAGTGAGATAATGTGGGCGAAGGTGCATCTGAAAGGTAGGAAGGGCTGCACGAGGATGGAGAGGTGTGATCAGAACCGCTCCCGTTCTCCTCTCTCTGGGCCTGTGCCCCCAGAAACCAAGGTAAGATGTCTGGTGGTGACAGCCCCACCAGTAGTCAAGACCAGCCATGGCTGGGCCGAGGAGGCAGCCATGCAGGCCTGGGCCTGGGCAGCGATAATCTGGTGGGGGGGGGGTTTGCAGTGAGGCACAGGGGAGGACCTGGACAGGGAACAGGAAGAGATTGGCTGGCAAGGATGCCCCAGGCTCATGGCATCTTATCCTTCCTGCTGGATGCACGTGCTCTTCCCTGCAACGCAGGCAGACAGTGGTGACCCTCCCACCCCTGC
This sequence comes from Equus quagga, assembly GCF_021613505.1. Taxonomy (NCBI): domain Eukaryota; kingdom Metazoa; phylum Chordata; class Mammalia; order Perissodactyla; family Equidae; genus Equus; species Equus quagga. Next base: position 70,622,374 of record NC_060277.1, on the reverse strand, counting down.
CTTCATCCCATTCTGCTGTTTCTCCTGCCATCCTGATTTGGCCGTGGCCTTTACCTACCTGAGGAGAAAGAGAGATTGATCTCATGTTGGTGCTAAATGACCTTTGCTTCCCTTACTGTAATCTGGAGCTTCTTTGTCTTCGAGCGTCTGAAATCAGTGCAGTGCACACTATTGACCCTTGCTCTGTGGGCACTGGCCACGGGGGGTCTGGAGCAGCTGCGGCTGCCAGCCTCTCTTAAGCACTCCCCAAACTCCATGCTGGGTGTTAAATTTGCTGAGTTCCTCTTTCCTCCTCTGTCTCATCACAGGGTCAGGTCAGACTCAGGCCTCTTTTTCATCCTTCCCAGAAGGCTTGATTCATCCATCGATCTTCCCAGCACCTCTAATTGACAGGCTTGTGCAGATAACACTCCTGGCAGTTGGCCATAAGAGATGAAATGGTCCTGTGTGGCTTGCAGTGATGGCCCAGGGGTCCTTGTCATCTTCTTGCCTTCTTCCCAGGTCACATGGGAAATATTGCATAGTGGGGGCAGGTAGGTGTGCCAGGGAGGATGGTCATGACACAGGTATCCCATATGGGCCCAGAATCAGGAGACTCCCAGGCACTCTTGGTAGGTCCTGAGAACTGTGCTCACAGCTCCCGCCTCAGTTTGCTTCCTGGAGAAATGGGTGTGGTGCTCATCAGCCTTGACTTGATGACTCTCTCTCGAGTTGTGGAACAACTTGGAGGTTCTGCTGCTTTCTGACCGTCTTCCAGGGATTCCATCACCGGTGATCTTGCGAAAGCAGTGGCGTGTTTGAAAGGGGATCAGATCTGAGCATCGTTCTAAGGGGGCACCTGAATGAGGCCTTCTTTGGAGACGGCAGTTGGGAAACCACTGTCATGAAGAGCCCTTTAAAATGCTTTGATTTTCAGAGCCCGCTTTCTTAGGGGTGTGGAAGATCAGGGTAGGTGCCAGAGCACCACCTCAGTCATGACAGAAGTGGGTGGTGGGAGGAGCAGTGCCCTCTGGGGAGAAACAGATGCCTCTGGCGGGAAGGATGGAGGCAGAGGAACGGGGTCAAGATGTGTATGTTCTGAGAGGTGTGGATAAAGTCGGTGTGGACTCAGGTGTGACATTCTGAACTGGAGAGAGGTCAACTAGCATAAATGAAAAAGAAATCCCCTTCTTACAGGGGCAGTTATTTTGGGACAACTCCCACTATGGGGTTTCCCTCCTCCATCAGGAGGAAAACATTAATTCACTCATCATTCAGCAAATCACTACTGGCAGGTTCTAGGGGGCAGAACAGTGAATCTGATGAATCTGATCCCTCCATTGCGGGGTATAATGTCTGGTGGGTTATTCCTATGTAGGTTATTAGAAAAAGTCCATCTCTAGCTTTTTTTAAAAAAACTTTTTATTGTGGAAATTTTCAAGTGTGGCTAAAGTAGAGAGAACAGTGTAATACAGTACTCAGTTTCAGCCGTTATCAACCCATGGCCAATCTTGTTTCATTTATTTACCAACCTACTCCTCCACAAGATTATTTTGAAGAAAATCCCAGACGTTATATCACTTCATTCTGAAATATTTCAGTCTGCATCTTGAAGATAAGAATTCTCCTAAAAAACATAACACTACCATTATCAAACCCCCTCAGTTAACAATATATATTTGTTTTTTTTGGTGAGAAAGATTGGCCCTGAGCTAACATCCGTTGCCAATCTTCCTCTTTTTGCTTGAGGAAGATTGTCCCTGAGCTAATATCTGTACCAATCTTCCTCTACTTTATATGTGGGATGCTGCCACAGCATGGCTTGACCACAGGTGCATGTATCTGTGCCCTGCGAACCCCGGCTGCAGAAGCAGAGGGTGCGAACTTAACCACTATGCCACCGGGCCAGCCCCAAGAATAATTTCTTAATATTATATTCGGTCAGTATTCACATTTCCCCAATTGTCTCATGAAATTTTTCAAAAGCCTTTTTGAGTCGGGATTCAAAATATCCAGTGTGATTGGTGATAGTTTTCTCTTTATCTATGTTTTCTCTTCCAGCTCTTTTTTTTTCCCCCTTACAGTTTCTTGAAGAAACTAGATGATCATAGGGGGTTCCTCACAGTCAGGATTTCATGGGTGGTGTCTCTTGGTGTCATTCAACATGTTCTTCTGTTCCCTGTGTTACGGTAAGTTGGTATTTAGTTTTAGGGACTCTATCAGAATCAGGTATGAGTTTTTTTTTAAGATTGACACCTGAGCTAACAACTGTTCCCAATCGTTTTTTTTTTCCTTCTTCTTCTCCCCACAGTCCCCCAGTTCGTAGTTGTATATTGAAGTTGTGGTCCTTCTGGTTATGCTATGTGGGATGCCACCTCAGCATGGCCCGATGAGCGGTGCCATGTCTGTCCCCAGGATCTGAACCAGCGAAACCCCGGGCCACCGAAGCAGAGCGCGTGAACTCAACCACTTGGCCACGGGGCCGGCCCCTTGGGGGCAAGACCGTGCCGTTGGAGGTTGTCTCATTTGTCTGTTTTTGTCATGTTTTGAGCTGTTAATTGGTTTCTCCTTAGGGTTTGAAGGCTGGTGTTGTGGAGGACACTTGCATTCTGCCGTGGGAGAGCCAGTGACAGCCTTGCGAGCTGGCTGGAGACAGGGTCTGAGCCTGTGGTGTCCAGGAGTCCTGGCCTTGGAGTTGCAGAGTCCCAGGCCTGGAAGGGGCACGAGGCAGGAGCTGATCCACTTCCTGGCCTCAGAACAGATGGCTGCTTGTTCTCCTCTTAGGAGGTGGCTGGTCCTGCCCTCTGTGGAGGGGCCTGTTGTTTGCCCTCTCTTGTCTGATGTCTGAATGCCACCCGGTTGGCTGTCGTTGCTTTACAGCACAAACATCTCCCATTAGCCAGCTTCCCATTTTTAACCTCACTGTGAGTTAGCGTCACTTAGAGTTAAGGGACAGAATTTGAAGCATAAATGAGTGTATTAGACTGCTTTCGAGCCAGTATTTTAATCTCCTGTTTGGTCTCCTTACTTCTTGTCCCCCTTATCCATTCACCATGTGGCGGCCCGAGTGGAGTTTAAAAAATTCAAATAAAATCAAGTCTCTCTACTGCAGAAAGCTCTCCATAGGCTTTCCGTTATACTCTAAATGAAATCCAAACTCTGAAGCTTTGCCTGCATCCCCTGCCTGGTTCTCTGATCTTGCCTCCTACCCCTTCCCCTTCCCTCACTGTGACCGCTGTACTTCTGAAGCTGCAAAGGCCTTCTTTCTGTTTCTGGAACATGCCAAGTTTGTTCCTGCCCCAGGCCCTTTACACATGCTGTTTACGGTGACTTAATTGACTAAGGCTTCCTCATTGTTGGGCTCTCAACTCAAATGCCATCTCCTCTGAAAGAACTCCCCTGACCATCCAGTCTAAGCAGCTCGTTCCAGCCATTGCTTGTCTCTCATTTATTTCCTCCACGGCGCTTATTAGCTGGTATCAGCTTATGTAAGAAACGATTTAATGACTGTTCCCTGCCCTAGAACGCGAGCTGTGTGAGAGCAGGGACTCGGCCTTTTTCCCTCTGGGTCCCCCTTGCCCAGAATAGGAGGTGCTCAGTAAACATTTGCTGAATGAATGAATGCATGCTCACGATACTCGCCGACTCCCCAGGCCGAAAATACACGTCGCCTGTGACCCCGAGGTCCTCTTAATACTGCAGCGCCCTCCAACACAGATTTCAAGGTGCCCTTTTCTTGTCTGAGATTGGGGAGTCTTTCCCTTCGCTTTCCTTCCTTCCCTTTTGGAAGAGATTTTGGAGAGAAATGCAGCTGATCAGCGGCACACTTGTGGTTCACTGTTATTCCTCTAACGCCTTCCCTGCCTCTGTGTGGTTTGCGGACCCAGAGATGTGAGGGTCCAGGCTCGGTTCTGACCATCCTGATTCTGGAGCCGAGTGCCAGGGCTGTCCTCACTCAGGGTTCCTAGATCTCGCGTTCTGGAGCTGCCGTCTGGTAGGCAGAGGTGGGCTCCCTTCATTCATGCCAAAGAGGGGCCAGTGGGCGTCTGAATTAGTGAACGGTCGCCACTGGTGAATATATATTTTTTTCTAAATGCAGCTTTATCTCTTTGGAGCCTGCACGGCGCACAGATGGCTGGTTACCAGGATGTTGCCAAATAGAGGGCTTGCCAGGCCTGCTCGGTTAAACCAACGAAAATCACTTCTGTGCAAACGGGGGCTGCCGAAGGGCTCAGGAAGTTTCTCAGTCATTTTAAGCAGCTGAGGCCCCCCCCACCCCACGCCTGCCCCGCAAACAGTTTCCTTGCCTTCCGAGTCCATAAAAAGTAAATGAGGCAGGCAAGACGATTTCAGGTGGACAAGTGCTTTTTATTTTAATAGCTATTTTAAAAAATGAATTCTGGCAAGTGATGCCGGTTTTCCATGTACGACAGTTACATAACATTTTTAAGAAGTAAATTTGTTTAAGCAAAAAAAAATCGCGAGTCAATTCAAAGAAAAGTGTTAAGAAAAGTAATAGTCAGGTGGTACATGGATTTTGGAAAAATTGGGAAGATGGTGTGGCAATGCCTGTGGTTTGGGGGGCACTGTTGGAAGCAAGGGGCACATTTCTCGTACATTAAAGTGGACCCTACACTGCCAATGTCCTGGGGTTGCTGAAGGTTGAATGGTTGTAACAAGCCAACACCTTTTGAGGCCTACTGTGTGCTGGGCCCTGTGCTAAGGGCTTACATGCATATCTGTCTTAATTCTACGAGTTATTTTTGTTTTTCACCCAAGGGACAGAGTCTCAGAGGCTGAGGAATGTGCTGGGGGCAGGATCAGAGGTGGAGGAGCAGGGATTCTAACCTGGGTCTGTTGAGGTCCGGAGGCCGTGTTCTTAACTGTTAAATTATTTGGAACCCAGGACAAGCACTTGCACAGCGCCTGGCTTCTGAGAAGTGCTTAAGACCTGCTGCAGCTGCTGTTATTGTGAAGGTGCCGAAGTGTGACATGCATACAGCACGGGCATAAATCTCAGGGTACAGCTAGTGAATTGCCACATGTGCATCTAGCTATGTAGACACCACCCAGATGAAGATACAGAACTTTCCAGCTCTTGTGGCTGATTGGTACCTGGGGCAGCCTTGACCCCGTGATAAAGGGCAGAGCATGTCTAGGATTTTGTGAGTTGGGGTTCCTGGGAGTCCTGATTCAACCCTGAAGAGGATGGTGTCAAAGAATTCACACTGATTTCTAGGGGCGAGCGAGCTTGGTTTCACCTTCCCCTCTCCTTCCAGACACTCTCAGTGGGAACCTGGAGCCGATGCTGTGTTTATTCACTGCCCTTGGAGCAAGGGTGGGTTGAAAAATTGTCACTTGCTTTTAAGCTTATCGGTTATGAACACTCTGTTTCATGAAGGCTGGAGCTCCAGCCAAGTCCTTCCCGGAGTCCTCTGGGGGTGGGCTGACCCTGCCAGGGCTCACGGTCAGTCTACTTCTCCAAAGGCAGGAGGGAGCAGGCCCATTGATTGGAGCTGCCCCCTCTTCTGTCGTTCCCCTCCTCCCCCTTTTTCTGTTTCTTTGCTGTAAATATCTTTACCAGCCACACTGACTGCCTTGTGGTAGAATCGGGACCTTGTGATGCTTCCTCTTGTTATAAGCACCAGGCACAGCTCTCACCTGCCTCCCAGGACAGATACCTAGCAAGAGTGGAGGCAGGACCCCCTCATTTTTCACTGTCATGTGCTACCACGCCACACTGTCCTGTCTACAGAGAGTGGGGACAGCAGCACCCAGCACCTGAATTTGGAGTCTGAGGCGGAGGGGTCAGAAACTGGCCCCTGCAGATTCCTCAAAGCTTCATGAAGCATCTACTCTGCGCCAGACACCATTCTGGGTGCTGGGGATACGGCAGGGAACAGCTCCGGAGCAAAGCCCTGCCCATTCTCGAGGGGTTTTGTTAGGCCCACGTACGTTTTTATTCCTTTTAAGCTGATATTTTAAAATTGGAAGATTCCACATTAGGAATCTATGTTTCAGTCTTCTCTTGAGAAATCAGAAGCTCTGGCAGCATCGGCTGGGCCTGCCTTCCTGTATCACATCTAAACTGCCAGCTGCCGGTTCAGTACAGGGCCAGTGCCCCCCTGCTCACCACAGCACCCATCCCTGGCCACACCTGTGTCACCTGCCCCGCCCCTGGGGGACTGGATATACAGTGTGAAAAGCAGGAGGCTCAGGGTTGGGGAGCGCTAGGTGAACTCACTGAGCTGTAAGCTGGAGGTTGGGTCCCCACCCTGTGTGCCCTCTGGGCTTCCCTGGTTTTGGGCTGGTCCAGTGTGATTGGAAATGAGGGGTCCTGGCAGCCTGACTGGGCTCCCTGCAGGAGCTGCAGAATGGCCAGTGTTAATTTGCCTGTAGACATTCCTGCTCCCTCCCCCTCCGTAATTACCCCCAAATAAAATAACAGAAATTATGGGAGGCTGTGTATTACAATACAAAAACTCAGGAATCACAGAGAAGGCACCGCGATGGGGGCTTGTATTGTGCTCCACTCTGGGCATAGCCCTGGGCTGGCACTTACACCTCTGTTATCTTGTTTCATTCTCTGCACGATGCTTATCATCATCTTCATTTTTCATAGAGGAGAAAGCTAAGGTTCAAAAGGGGTGACATAGCCAGTGTCACTCAGCTTGTACAGCAGAGCTGGGATGCCAAATTCTATGCCTTTTTTTCCATCGCCAGTTACATGGTGACCCTGGCTGAATTACTTGACCTCTCTGCCCTTGACTTTCACTATCTACGAAGTGGATTGCAATACAGCTCAGGTGTATGAAATACATACCAGCTCTATGAGAAGATTTCAAAACATTAAGAACCGCGGCACCTTAGCCCATTCTCATTATTATTATTATTTTTTAAAGATTTTTTATTTTTCCTTTTTTTCTCCCAAAGCCCCCCGGTACATAGTTGTGTATTTTTAGTTGTGGGTCCTTCTAGTTGTGTCATGTGGGATGCTGCCTCAGCATGGCCTGATGAGCGGTGCCATGTCCACGCCCAGGATTTGAACCGGTGAAACCCCGGGCCGCCGCAGCGGAGCATGAACCCAACCACTCGGCTACGGGCCCGGCCCCTCTCATTATTTTTTAAGGAAGGGACTGGATGGGTCCCTGGGGCAGCTGGGCTTCTTTTGAACTGGAGGGGATGGTGGAGCTTAGGGTGGGGGAAGGGTCTGACCTAACAGGCTTCAGATAAGCTGAAAGGTCTCCTGGCTGCTGTCCTTACTAATTAGAACAGAAATTCCCACTTCTCTCAGAACTGGAAGGTCTGGGCTGGAGCCCGGGTTACCCATGCCATCTGTATTTTAATAGAACTTTATTTTAATAAGATGTTTAATCTGACATGCAAAGGCAGAAACTGTGTGAATCAAGAGGTGACTGAAACAGGCTGTCTCTGTAAACTGGATCTGCAGATGTGCCAGGAGGACTTCTGAGTGTGACATCAACAAGGGCCAGTTAATGATAGCTGAAAAGGTCCCCCAAGGGCACAGCCACGGGGAGGCGGGACACAGGCATTGGTGCAAGTGATGGGAACGGGGACACCTGGCTTCCATATCTCGGTTCCTCTGACTGCCCCCCCCCCCCATTCTGGAAAGTGCTGCCACCCCCCTCTGCAGCATTTGCCCTGTTTCTCCTCCATAAATGCAAATGCAGGCAGCAGTCCTGCTTAGCAAAGGGTTGTGTTCCAAACGTTCATTCGTGCTGTTTCAATTCATTTCCATCAATATTCGTGGAGTGCCAGATGTGCACCCGGCACTGGACAACGGGGTCCAGGAGGAGAATAAGACACTCTCCCTGCCTCATGCAGCCTGTGCTCCAGAAGGAGAGACCAGGCGTGTGATGCAAACCCAAGACAGAAGATGGTGGTGCTGGAAAAGAGGTGACAGGTGCTCTGGGGGTCAAAAGAGAGGAGGGACCACCCAAGGCCCCCCTTTCCCTGACTCTATCCAGAACATTGAGGACCTCATCTGGGAGGACAGCCTGGCCTGACTCAGGGTTGTCTCTCAGCTCTGGGGTTGAATAATGCTTCCCTATCCTCTTTTGCTGGTGCTTGGTGGGCCCAGTTGCCCTTTAACCCAGAAAGTCTGGATTTCTTGCATACAGATTGCTGCTCCCTCCAACCAGCTAGCCAAAGGGTGCTCTTGGTCACAACCCCTGGCTGAGAGTGGGGCTGGCTCTCTGTGACCCACCCCCCCCCCTGCTGGAGGCCCAGGCCCCGCAGAGGTCTCGGGGAGATGAGAGGTAGGGACCCCTAGATAGCAAGACTATAACTGTAGAAGGGCCGAGGGGCAGCCTGAAGCCTCATGGAAAAACCCAGGGAAGCAGAACCATGTGATCCTCAGTATAGATGGCATTTAAGCTGTGGCCCTCAGTTTCCCTATCTGTAAAATGGGACCGGGACTAATGAATGATTTTGACTTGTTCTTTTATCCAATTATTTGTGTAAACAAAAATATTATTCAACAATTCCACTCCTAGGTATATACCTAAAATAATCGAAAGCAGGGACTCAAAATAGATATTTGTTCACCTGTGTTTATAGCAGCATTATTCACAATAGCCCAAGGTGGAAGCAACCCAAGTGTCCTTCAGCAGATGAATGGAGAAATAAATGTGGTATATCTGTACAATGGAATATTCTTCAGCCAAGAAAAATGGAATGGAATTCTGATACGACATGGATGAACCTTGAAAACATTATGCTAAGTGAAATAAGACAGACACAAAAAGGCAGATATTGTGTGATTCCACTTATATGGGGTCTAGAAGAGGTAAATTCACGGAGACAGAAGGTAGAATAGAGGTCACCAGGGGCTGGGGTCATGAGGGGAGGAGAGTTATTGCTTAATGGATACAGAATTTCTGTTTGGGGTGATGAAAAAGTTCTGGAAATGGATAGTGGGGACAGTTGTACAACACTGAATGCCACTGAATTGCATACTTAAAAATGGCTAAAGTAGTAAAAGAAAGAAGAATCTTATTCAGAACCTTAATATGTAAAACAGATAAAAGAGAGTGTTTCTCTCGTTGAAAATGGGGTGGGCGGGAGGGGGTGGCTCCAGCCTGGCCTTCATGAAAACTGAGATGGGTTTGGAGCCAGAGTGCCTTGGGGACCCCAGGGGAGCGACGGCCCTCCCTTCCCTAACAGATCATATTCTAAAGTTGGAGTCCCCAAGGACTCTGTCCTGCCCAAACATATACACCCCCACTGACCATCGTGTGTTGCTGGGGAAGGTCAGCCCGGGGAGCAGGCCCTGGAGGGACCCGGCCACCTCGTGTGAGCTCCCCTTTTATCCTGACATTCTCCCTTCCTGCAGTTGCAGGTTTGTGGACAGGCCTTTGCCAGTGCCTGGTGGGGCTCTCCTTGGAGGCCGAAGGGACCGGTGGTGGTTGCTGGTCGTGGGGACTTATGGGGGCTCAGCATGGGTTCCAGGAGTGTGGAGAAAAAGTCTTGGCTCTGTGCTGACCTTTGGGCACAGATCAGAGACTGTGACCACACAACGGAAAGCTTGGGTTTGGTGACCACAATGTGGATGCCCTCAATGACCTGCCAGCTGGCCCTGAGATGGGCAGTGGCCACCTTGGGTGCGCCGACCATGCAGAGCAGGCTTCTCAGAACCTTCCTCTGAGTGCTCTCTGGGCTGCTTCTTGCCAATATGATTTTTTAAAGAAATGTTTATTATATTTTTAAAATCCGTGTTCCTTGCAGAAAATTTGGAAAACACAGAAAAGTACAAAGACTAAAATAAAAATCATCTGCAATCCCAGATGGGGGATTACAGAGATAGCCACTATTAACATTTAATATATTTTCTTCTGGTCTTTTTTTTCTATCCAAACACATACCCTCCCACACAATATGCTTACATCTGCATCTATATATGTTTCTCTTTAACAAAATTGGGATTATACTTTATATATAGTATATTAGTCAAGACTCTTGGGGGAAAGTGACAGAGGCACAGGTTGAATTAGCCAAACAAAACGGGGATCTGTTGGCTGGCATAACCCATCTGTGAAAAGGGCTGGCCTCAGGAACAGCTGGATCCAGGACTATAAGCAGTTTCTCCTCCTCTCTGTCTCTTGTATCTGTGGCTCTCTTTGTGTTGACTTCATTCTCTTGGGTCATCTCTCCCCATGATGTTGGAACTATGGTTACAGACCACTGTGAGCTTAACATCTCAACCCCTTTTCCTTCAGAGAGGGGAAAAAAGCTCCTTTCCACCAGCTCCAGTTAGACACACCCCAAGGAGGCCTTCTGATTGGGCTGAATGCCATGTCCATCTCTGTATCAATCCCTGGGTTGAGGTGGGGGTGGGAAACAATGATTGGCCCAGCCTCAGTCAGGGACTCATTCCTGTGGCTGATGTGGGTCTTGTGATCACAAGAGTCCTTTCCTGTGGGAGAGGAGCAGTTCTCTAAAGTAAAGGTGGGGAATTTTGCTGCCAGAGGAAGGGGTCAAGTGAATTGGGTAAGCAAAACCCATAGACAAAAGCTGCTTCGGCGCTGGTTCCAGCCATGGGGGGCTAGCGCAGTGTGTTGGGTGAGCACGGGGCCCTCATTCTCATACCTGTTTAATGGGAGATCAGTTGGTACCATCCCATAAGCAGTATAATTTGGCAACACCTGTGACCAGTATGCATGCACGTCCCCTTTGACCCAGAGAACCACTTTGGGACCTTATCCAGCATGTATGTTTCCACATACGTGGAATAATATAGGTCAGGGCCATTCACCACAATATTATTTGAAAAACCAAAACATTGGAAACGACCAAATGCCTGTCGACAGAGACCTGGTTCACTCAGTTAATTCACATTCATGCCGTGGCCGACTATGTTACTTAAAAAAGGATGGTGAAGCTTTCTGTGGGCTGATAGAAAGTTTTCCCAAGATATTTTAGGAAAGAAAGCAAGGTGCAGAATGGAATGTACAATAGACTCCCTTTTGTATAAAAAAAGGGGAAAATAGGACTCCATCTTCATATTGGCTTATATTTGCATAAAGAAGCTGCAGAAGGATGTGGAAAAATCATTTCACAGGCCAGGTGGGCACTGGACAGATTAGAATGAGGATAAGACCAAGCTTTTCACTATGTGCCTTCTAATAATTTTTGGCTTTTGAGCCACGCTAATGTATTGCTCATTCAAAAGTCAACAGACCAACTTCCTTTTGGGGTGATGAAAAAGTTCTGGAACTAGACCTGTGGTGGTGGTGATGATTGCACAACATTGTGAATGTACTTAAAGCCACTGAGTTGCATGCTTTAAAATGGTCAAGATGGTAAATTTTATGTTACGTTTTACCACACTGAAAAGAAAGTGAGAAAAGTTAACAGACAAAAAAAAAAAAAAAAAAGTGGAAGAAACTGAAAAAAAAAACCCCCCCAAAACCCTATTGCATGTGAGCCCTGGAGTCAGATGGCCTGGGTTCAGATCCTGGCTCTTCCCCTTTCTAGCTCTACGACTGTGGATAAATTACCTTATTCTGGGAGAATCATTTGATCCTTTGTGGAGTGTGATAGTAGAAGACTCTGTAATCTGATGGCTGGATGAGGTAAGGGCTTGGTGTCTGGGAACGATCGGTCTCCCTGTGGGTTAACTATTGGGAAGATGAGGAGTACTCTGGCTGCCCAGGTCAGGCTCCCTTTCCTCTGGCTAGCCTGGACATTTGCATTTTAATGGAGAGGCTTGAAGACTAAAACCAGGAGGGAGGAATGGTTGGAATTTCAGAAAAATTTATAGCTGCTACCTGGGGGGAAAAGAATGTCTTGGCTTTTCCTGGGGAGAGTTAAACTTTTACTTTGTCCTCACCTGGGGCCCCAGGTGGTTGAGTTGGATGCATAAGAATGAATGACCTGTAAGCGGGAAGGAGGGTGGACTAGGAGAAGGGAGAAAGGAGAGCAGAGGCTCAAACTCAAGACTGACCAAGCCCAAACCACCTGACAGGCCCGTGCCTTCTGTGATTTCTCTGCCCTCAGCTCCTGTTCTTTACTTTTTGCTCTCTCTACACCAGCCACATGGGCCTCTTTGCTGTTCCTTGACCAACTGAGGTATGTTCCTACCTCAGGACATTTGCAGTTGCTGTTCCTTTTCCATAGAATGCTTTTCCACCCCAGATCCCCTCATTGCTTGCTTTCTCACTGCCCTCAGGCCTTCCCTCAAATGTCACCTTTTCCTCGAGGTCTTCTCTGATGACTCTATTTAAATTGCAAACTTTTCTCTGCTTTATTTTTCTTCATAGCATTTGCCACCACTTGATATTTAAAAAGTTTTTACATTATTAAGTATTTATTATCTCTTTTCCCACTAGATTGTAAGCTCCATGAGGGCAGGGGTTTTGTTTCTTTTGTTCACTCTTCTCTCTCGAATGCATGGAACAGTGCCCGGCACATACAAGATGCTCAGTAAAAATGTCATGAATGCATGCATGGAATTTGGTCTTCATGGTGAGGGTGACGGGATGCCATTTCAAGGTCTTTTGTAGGTGGCTCCCAGGATCAGATTTATGTTTCGAAGCATCACTCTAGCTCCTGGGGGACCAGAGTAGGACAAGAGTGGGCTTATGGAGGTTGGTCAGGAAGACGTCAGTAGCTTGGAGGTGATGTGGAGGGGGGATGGAGGGATGTGGATGGACCTGAGAGGAAAGTGGGTGGTAGGAAGAAAGGATTGTTCTTACCAGAGACGGGCTTCTCATACTTGACTGTGCCCAGAAGTCACCTGGGCGTCTTGTCGAATGCAGCTTCCCATTGTTGGGTCTGGGGTGGGCCTGAGTGTCTGCCTTTTAAATGAGTTTCCAGGTGATGTCCTGCTGCTGGTCCTTGGACACCTTGGGGTCCTTGGCTTGGATGTCAAGCGTAAGGCAGGACGAAGAGTCAGGAGTGCTCGGTGCCTTTAACTGAGAGACGGAACCCAGAAGGAGGAACAGGTTGGGGGAAACGATGAGGTCACTTTTGGGCATGTTGAGTTTGAGGTGCCGTGAGATCCCAAATGGGGATGTCCAGTTGAGAGTGGGGTCTGAAGCTCAGAGGAGAGGCCTCTGAGCAAACTCAGCCCTGGTGTAGTGAGACTGAGTAGGGAGAGGGTGCATCGAGGGGACGGACTCCCTACCTCTCCGGAAGCTGTGTTACTGCCATGAAAGATCCCTGCCAAGGCAAGGGCATTGGTTAAGACAGCTGGCAGGACGGTGGGTGGGTGTTTACTTCACCAGGCTCATTCGCTACGGCTCTGACCTTGCTGGTTTAACAGCCTCACAAAGAAACTGAGTGGGAGCCTTTTCCCTGAAGGCAGCTGCCAGCATGGGGCACGTGAGGGAAGCCAGACAACTCTGGTTCTCAAGGAGGAGGTGGCCACTCTCCAGTTTTGGTGCAACTGTCAGGATCCGCTGTCCGGGAGCATTTGGGTGTCTCTGCTGCCCAGGATCCCCATTGTGGTCTCGGGCGAACATGGGTGCAGATCCCACTTAGCCGCTTGGTAGCAGGCTGACCTTGGGCATGGCACTTCACCTCTCTGGACCTCAGTTTTCTCATCTGTGTGATGGGGTAATAATAGTGCTTGTGAGGGTCAATGAGATGGTGTATATAACACACTGAGCCCAGAGGCTGGCGCTGGCCAGTGCTCAGTGAGGTTATAATAATTATCTGCAGGGGCTGACCCCATGGCCGAGTGGTTAAGTTTGTGTCCTCCGCTTCGGCAGCCCAGGGTTTCGTGGGTTCGGATCCTGGGTGCTGACACGGCACTGCTCATTAGGCTACGCTGAGGCGGTGTTCCCACATGCCACAACTAGAAGGACCCACAACTAAAAGATACAACTATATACTGGGGGGATTTAGGGAGAAAAAGCAGAAAAAAAAAAAAAGATTGGCAACAGTTGTTAGCTCAGGTGCCAATCTTAAAAAAAAAACCTTATAAAAAATTATCTCCAGAGGGTGTGGCACAGTCAGAATGGGCACTGGTCTTGCCCACTTCCTCCCTCCTTGCCCCCTGCAGGTACCTGACTTGGCCCCACCTTCAAGCCCTTCTCACATCAAAGGTCCCTCTTCCTCCTTGGTCCCTCTCCTTGGCTTGAACCCTCTCCCGTTCAGATCAGGCCCCACCATCTCTCTTGCCCTGAATCCCTCTGGCGCCCATGCGTTCAAGCTGGTCTCATCCATTCTCTTTTCCCTTCTGAGCCTGACTCTAAGCTCCCTGGGGGCAGTGTAATTGTCCATCTGTGCATCCGTGTCCCCCATTATACTTTGGTCCTTGAGGCTGGGGAAGTGCTGAGGATCCAGCTGGGATGAGGCAGGCCCAATCCCTGCCCTTGTGGAGCTCATGGTCCAGCTGGAAAGACAAGGGATCGAATAGGTCACTGCAGTTGAGGGGCTGAGTGCTGTGACGGGTGGGGTGCCCTGGTGTGGAGAACGCAGGGGCCCTGATCCAGGAGGAGCACCAGGGCCCTCAAGGAAGGGCCATTGTGGCAGAGACCTTGGGGATGAATGGGACACAGGTAGACAAAGTCTGTAGAGGGGGTGTGGGTGAGGAGAAGAGTCTAGACGGAGGGATCTGATGTGAATGAGAGGGGGGCTCAGTGGAGGAACTGATAAATTTTGTGGCCTGGTGGGTGCAGGTGAGGAGAGGAAGCGGGAGGGGTGAGATGAGGCTGGATGGGCCGGGACAAGGGGCTCTTGAGGTTAAAGAGCTGAGTGTGATCCTAAGGGTGATGGGGAGCCACTGAAAGGAGGGGGTAGGGTGGAGAGAGCCAGAGCTGATCTGGGAGGTGGTGAGGACTTAGTAATGCACTGGAGGATTTGGGTGAGGGAAGCGGGGGCTCAAGCATGACTTCTTCACATCATATCCCTAGTGGCTGGCACTCTGCTGGCACATAGTGGGTGCTTTATACTTGCTGAATGAATGCCAGATTCCCGAGGAGGAGAAATGGGGACTCTGAAGCTCTCTGTGCTCTTACTGAGGGCCCCTCCCATGACTGCTCCCTCATAGAGCCCTCTGCCTTGGAGGAGTGGGGTAAGGAGGCCTGTCAGCCCCTCTTCTGAGGACGGGAGTATGGTAAGGTGGGGTTTGGCAGCAGAACAGCGGGACCGCCTCCGTCTTTTCTTCATTTCAAAGTCTCCAGACCCAGGAGACCATGTGGGTGGGGCTAGGGAGCTGGAGAGAATGGCCTTTCGGGTGAAGGTCTGAACCGGTGGGGGCAGTCGAGGGCTGAGCTGGCAGCTCTGAGGGCAGCAAAGCCTTTTCTGAGCTCCCCAGGCGTGGGGTAAAAGCATTTCCTCTGTGCAGATGGGCCTGGGACACTGAGACGCCATATGTGACACCTGGCACCACCCCCGCTGCTCCTCCTGGGGACGCCCAGGGAGCAAGACTCAGAGGTTTCCTCCACTCTTGACACTTCCGTCGGGGTTCTCGAGGACCCAGAAGGACCTGGCCCAGCCCTGTGTGTGGTTCCATTGTGGTTCCTGCCGCAGGCCTCTGTTCTGGGTACCTCCTGGCCTGCTGCGGCTTCTCCGGCTCCGCGGCCTTTTAACTGATGGATTTTGGCCTTGATGGGGAGGAAAGTGTCTTCCATCTAAAAGCTTCCCAAAGCTTCCATTTTCTCCCCTCTCTCTCTACCCTGTCTTTCCTCTCTTTTCTCTCTCCCTGTTCGTCCTCTGCCTGTTTTCTCCCCCTGGCCCTGACCCCCGTTCTGTAAATCTGTAAAACAAACACATTGAAAAAAATCTCATTTACGTATTCCATCTGCAGCTCGAGCAGGATAAAGCTGCTGCCTCCCTTGGGAGTTGGCTTTTGAGCTTTGCGCATCAGCCGGCTCTGTTCCTGCGGCCCAGGGCCATTGGTGGAGAATCCCAGGGCACTTCCGTGTGACCTGGGGCCTCGTCAGCCAGGCCTCAGAGGCTCTGACCCAGATAGGCGGGTGGGTGGCCCTTTCTCTCTACTCCCTGCCTACCTTCTGGTCTGGAGAGGGACCCAGAAAGGACAGCAGGGGACTAGGAGATGTCAGCCAGCCTTTGAGCAGTCGCAAAGCTAGACGAGGTACCGCATCACCTCCATCTGTGTGGACCGTGGGCTCCTTGGTGAGTCGACCTCTGCCTGCTCTCTTCTCCCCAGGGAGGGCGCGGGACCACAGGGAGGATTTGCTGGGGGCCATCTCCACCCGGTGGCCTGTTGTGTTCCTGGCCTAACAGACCCAGGTGAACCATGCAAAAGCACCACGTGCTACCCCAACAAGGACATGGCTGTGTCCTTTGCTTGGCTGGACAGGAATTTACTGTTCAGCATTGTTGAAGGTGCGGGAGGATGTAAGGAGCAGGGGGTCCTTGGAAGCTTGGAATTTGCACCGCAGCTGAGAACCCTCCTCACATGATGGGACCCTGATGGAGCAGGGAAAACTAAGTGCACTGAATTCCCTGCTTTGCTGTGGGGCTGAGAGAATGCGGGCAGGCAGCGGTGGGAGAGATCAGAGGGGCTGCAGCCAGCCTTTCATTCATTCTTTCCTCGTTCATCCACTCGTTCAGCCCCTACATAAGCGGGATAGCTCAGAACACAGATCTTGCAGTCAGAATTCTTGAGCTTGAGTTCAGTTCCTCCACTAACTAGTGTTTCCTTTAGCAAATCATTTAGCTGACTCATCTATATATAGGGTGAAAACATACCCCTTGTCCTGATCATCTTCACAGAATTGTGCTTGACAGAGAAGGTGATGATAAATGTCATTAGTGCACATTGTTATATGGATGTAAGGTCTTAGTAAGTCTTAACAGACATTTTTGGGGGGCCTATAGCGTGTGAATGCTGCCCTGGGCCCTGTGGGCTGTACGGAGATGGCTAAGACAGTCTCTGTCTCCAGAGCACTATAGCCTCGCCTGCAGAGAGACACATTTCTTGGAGGATCTGGCTGGAATGTTCTCATCATGCTTTCTTATGGGGCACTGAACCAACATAGCCCTCCAGCTCTTCAGTTCATTCAACGTATAGTTACTGAGTACCCCCAGGAGCCAGGCGCTGTGCAGGGGCACGCTGGAGGCCAGCGAAGGGCCTGGGTGTCCCACCGAGTCTTGAAGCTGTGCCGGCTCCTCCAGTGGAAAGAGGCTCCATGTCCTCACCCTTGGTTTCTCCTCCTGTCCTGTCACATGCACTAAGTTCTGAGTCCAGGGGCTTGAGCAGCCCCTACTTATTGGATGGTTTTCTGGCTGGCCTAGGAATGGCCTTGTCCTGTCACTGTGTGGTCTGGCCACCTGGGGCCTGGAGTAGATCTTGGAAGGTACGACAGAGGCCCTAGGCAGGGACGCTTGGTTCTCAGTGGTCCCAGCTGCCTTTCGAGGTCCACTTCATGCCTCCTGGGGAGAACAATACTGTGTTCGTGGGCAGGCCCTTCCAGCATTGTTGATGTTGATGCATCATCTTGTCACTTAAGTGACCAGGGCAGCTGGAAGCGATTCAGCAGGAAGACCACAGCAGCAGCCTTTCCTCAGCCCTCATTCCCTGCGGCAGGTGCTGGGTCTGCTCCCTGGGGCCTCGTGTGCTCTGGTTTGATGGGTTGCATGAGCAGAACAGAAGGCACACATGGCAAGCTTCTCTCCACACCCCGGCCACTCCGTTAGATGCCTCTGGATTGTCTGGATTTCTTTCCCAATGAATATGTATTGATATTTACAATGAAAATGTAGAAATCAGAAATAGAAGGATGGTCTCTCACTTAGCAGTGTTCTTTGAAACAATCTAGAATGGATTATCTGTATTTGAAAGGATATTTTTGCAGGCACTTAGCAAATAAAAAACAATTTTCTCTTAAACAAAAAAATAGTCATCTCAGGTCCTTTTCCCAAGCAGCATTGCTTTTGGACCTTGGGTTGGTGTAGGAGGGAACCCTCAAGGCTCTTGAACTACACTTTCCTCAACAGAGGGTTTAATGAATGATCCTGGTGCCTCAGCTGCCCCCTCTCGGAGGCCAGGGCTGCTGGGGTGGCAGCTGGAACGATGCCTAGGCCTCCAAAGCAGGAGTTCGACAAAGGGGGGCCATCTAGAACTTGCCCTTCAGGGTCCCTTAGAGTGCCAGCTTTGCCCCCTACTTACTTGCTGTGGGACCTTCTACAAGTCGTATAACCTTTCCAAGCCTCAGTTTCTTCATCTGTAAAGTAGGAGAATAATTCTGTCTACCTCATACTGTTGTTGAGGAGATTAAATGAAATAATGCATGTAAAGAGCTTTGCATAGTGCTAAATAAATATTAGCTGGTGTGAGGATGAGGATGAGGATGAAGGATACTTCTATTATTTCTACTATGGTGACCAGGGGCGTAATCCAAGGTCAGGAGCAGAATCAGTTCCCAGGAGATGACATGAGCTTGGTGACAGATAAAACTGGTAGGGAATGGGTTGTCTCTGTCTCAGACTCTCGAGCAGGGAGTCGAGGTCTGTCAAAGCAACAACAGAGAATGGATCAAATTGCAGTGGCAATGGCAGCAGCCTGCTCATGCTGCTCTAACTTAGTCTTGTAGCTCCAAGGGTCTATGAGTAGCTCCAAGGGTCTATGAGCCCCCCACTGCTTATTCATTCTCTAGTTCATTCAGTACCAGCCACTATGTTGGGGACTGGGCTGGCAGGCAGAGTGCATGTTAGAACCAGAGAAGGGGCCAGACAGGGGTGGCTCATCAAGGCCCTCTGTTCTCACTGAGTCGGGAGGTGCGCCTGGCCAGGGGCATGGGTTTCTGCTCATCACTTGGAGATCTTGGTTATCCAGAGGTGCTCCAGGCTGCCAAGCCCTTTTTCCAAAACTTCTAGCCAGAGAATACTGCAAGGGTCATGCCCAGACTCCAGTGTGCCCCTGGAGGCTCTCATAGTTATCTGTTCCTTCTTTTCCTAATGTCCACAAGGAGGAAGCCAGTGCCGGGAGGAGGCAAGAGTTTTGATGTCACTGGTTTTGGTTCGTATGCATTAGATTCTGTAGGTTGGGTAAGAGCGTGTTGGTGAGATGAGATCGCAGCCCTGGTCCCTGTGGCCTGAGTCAGCTACTCTTGGTTGCTTGGCTGCAGGTGGACTCCCTTGCCCTGGACTTTTATCTCCCAGTGATGCAAGAATGAGGATGGGCCATGTGCCCTGTCTCAGTACTGGAAACCACCTCCAAGCATTTGTCTTTCTGATGAGTGAAACTTTCACAGATAGGGAATAACGTTATTAATTGAAAAGACCAGATGTGTGTACCTTGAAATGCTATGGTCTGTCCCTGCTAAGACTATTTAGTTTGAACCAATGATGAAAATCCCTAATCTGATATTTCACTGAGTAATAACTTACTGAGAATAGGTCAGAGTTGAGAGGCACAGTCTTGGAGTGGGGTGGAGTGATGGCTTAGCTGGGAGGCCAGGACGCTCTGTGATAGGGTGACTCCCAATGCCAACAGACTGTGGGGTGGTTTCTTTGCATGGATGGTTTCACACACCCCTTGTGCTGGGCACTAGGAGGTGGGGAGCCTTCTCTCCTAGGGTTAACTAGGAATTCAGCCAAGACCTGGGACCACTAAGCTGTGTGTCCTCCCAGTAGCACCATTTTTGGTTCAATTCAATAGTTAATGTTTACTTATTATGACTGCGTAAGTATTGTTTATTGTTGAGCCCAGGAGGGTGCTATAATTATGTTTCCTTACTTGTATAACCTTTTATTTTTCCTGGAGTTAATGATTAACTCATGTTTCCCCCATTAGCATAGTTTTCTATGTACCTATGTTTATTTTTCTAGTTTACTAGTTTTTTTATTCTACTATAATTCCTTGAATAATTGTTTTTCTCCCACCAAAAGCTTGCACCCATTAAATATCCTATCAATTCTATTCTTTCCATGAGGAGACCTCACTTCTAGAGCCCTCTGTCCTCTAATAGACGGTTGCTTTTTAATAGTAGCCTTGCGAGAAAGGGTGCAAGGGAGTACATTTTTTTGAGCTCTTACATATTTCAGAATGTTTTTATTCTGTTCTCACACGTGGTTGATAGTTTGCCTGAGTATAAAATGTTAGGTTGAAAATAATTTTCCTTCCGATTTTTGAAGGTATTACATCATTGACTAGTAGATTCTAGAGCTGCTGTTGAAAAGTCTGATGATGCGCTGATTTACATTCCTTCGCATATGGTGTGTATTTATATTTTCTCTCTGGAGTTATTGAAGATGGTTCATCTACCCAGGTCTTCCGAAATTTCCTGACAATGTTTGGGGTGGGTCTTTTGTCATTCACTCTGCGGGGTACTTGGTGGACCCAGAGACTCAGGTCCTTCCTTCAGTTCTGGGAAGTGTTCTTGTGCTGATTCTCTGATAATTTGCTTCTGTTATGGGGAAACATATACTCAAACATTATGCTCAAATTCTGTGTGTTAGGATTTCAGGTGGGGTGCGTTGGAGACGGATGACTTACCTCTGCTTCACAATGTCTGAGACATCATCTTGGGTGGCTCATGTGGCTGGAGATGCCTTGGGTGTTCAGCTGGGGCTATATGTGGGGAGCCTTGGCTCTGGCCTAGTTCCTAGGTTCTTCTCATGGCATCTGCTGGACTGAAATGTCCAAGATAGTTTCTTCACTTGCATGGACTGGGATGTCTGGAACATCTAGGAGTTGGCTGGATATCTCTTTCCATATGGTAGCCACAGCATGGCAATCTCAGGATAGTCAGACTTCTTACATACTGGCTTGCTTTGCTTAGAGCAAATGTTCCTAGAGATCAAGGTGGAAGCTTCAAGGGTTCCCATGACTCAGCCTTGGAAGTTAAGTGATGTTACTCTGTCTCATTCTATTGGTCAAAACTGAGTTACAGGGCTAGTCCCGATTCAAAGCAAGGGAGGGGTACAAGGGATCAATACCAAGAGAAGTGCTCATAGGGGAGCCAACTTGGAGACTAGTTACCACAACTTACCACTCTCTTCTCTGTTACCTCCTCTTTCTGGAAATTTCATTGGTCAGATATTGGATCCTCTGATGTGTTTATCTTTTCTCTTTCATTTTCCATGTCTTTGTCTTTTTGTCTTACTTTTTTGGGAGACTTCCTCAACTTAGTCTTCCAGTCATATTTCTCTTTTTTAAGATCTCTTTCTTTTCTGATCATTCCATTTTTATAGCATTCTCTCCTTGTGTCATGAATACAAAATCTTGTCCTGTCTCTCTGAGGGTATTACTTTATGGTATTTTTTGAAGTCTCTATTGGTTCCTTGCATTGTCTGTTTCCTTCAGGTTCCTGTTGATTGTTTTGACATCTCTCCATCATGTTGGAGCCTTTCTTCAAACGTCTGGCCATCCTTGGCTGTCTCCCTGTACCCAAGAGTGAGGCACTAGGAAGTGGATTGGCAGCTCTGTGCGCTTGGGCTGGTGTGCCACCTGGGGGCTTCCACTCAGGGTGATGATCAGGTAGCAAGCTGCCCTTTCCAATGGAGGAACCCAGATATTGTCTTTTCTCAGGGATTGTTCAGTTTCTCATGGTTGGTGGGGGTTGGGGGGTCACCTGGCTGTTGAGAAAGTGACCTGAGGTTGGTGGGGGATATAAAGGCTCAGTGTCTCAAGTATCAAACACTCCCCCACGTCATGCATCCCTGGTCCGTCTTCCAGGCACCTCTAATCCCTTGGAGGATGAATTTTCCTTTTCCATTACACTTGTTCTTGTCAGTTCACACTTTTTAAAAAACTATTATTTTAAGAGGCTTCAGAAGAAGCAAAATCAATGCATGTAATCAGTCTGATATGTTCATCATGGAAGTCTCAACAGGCTTACCACTATATCTGTCTCTATCTCTATCTCTAAATCCATATCCATATCTATCTCTCCTAAGGGAAGTCAGAGAGAACTACTTAAAAATTATTTTTTATTGTGATACATGTCATACATCCAAACTCAATCATAAAATAAGCACCCACATACTTGCCATCCAGGTCAAGAAATACTAACAGGCTGGGAAAATGCTGATATTTTGTGCCTTCGTGACTCCATGGTTTTGTGATTTGGATTCTGAAGCTGCCTTTGCCATGACCTTGTGAGCTGGCTGCCTTTGCCGTGACCGTGATGTAGCTCCCTCAACTGAGGCCAGGCAGTGCCAAGCAGAACCGCTGACCACGTGAGGGAAGCTGCTCCCTCAGCAGTTTCCAAGTGATGCAGCGCATTAGGGCTGGGTGACACGCGCACGTAGTTTATTTCCTTAGTGCTGGGGAAATGGAGCCTCTGGTCCAGTGGGGTGACTTTCCCGCCACTGCCTCCTTGGCACTTGCCCCTCCCTCTGCTTCCATACTCCATCTGGGAGTGTCCTCCCTCTCACCTCTCCTTTCCTGCCCTGCCGAGGGCTCCTGTTCCTTTTTGCTTTTTCATCCCCACCTGTTCTCCCTGGGGACCTTTCCTCGCATGGCCTCAGCCTCCACTCTGTTCTTCTTACACCTGTCTCTCTGTTTAGGCTTCAGTTCTTTTCTGATCCCACCTGGGTATCCCAGGGGCTCCTGACTTGCATCGTGTCCAGAATGAATGCTTTATCATCTGCCTCTTGCAAACCCGGTTCTCCTCCTCAGTCTGTGTTGTGGTTGAAGCATCAGTCATTGAGTTATCTGAAACCCAAGTCTTCACGTTTTTAGCTCTCTCTTCCTCCTTTACTCTGTCACCAAGCATTTTTAATTTTGCCTCTGAAATGCCTTATGGATCAGACCCTTTAGTTTCATTTCTATGGCCATAAGAAGAGTGGAGCCCCTCCCATGCCATCCTCTTCCCTTCTGGTCACTCTGTGGGAGCAAAGCCCTGCAGGTCGGCTGTGCCCTGCCTTCGAAATCTGCCTCTCCCCTTTGCCCACGAAATAGAGTTCAGGTTGCTCACTGCGTGTTTCCCGAACTTCAGCCGTCAGTAAGCCAGCTTCACTGTTTCTGTCATGTCTGTGTTCCACCTGTATTCGTTACTTAATGATTTCCTTTAACTGGCTCAGTTTTTAAAACTTGAATGAACTTGTTTTAGAAGCAACATTATGTCACTACCACAAAAGGAGAATCGGGGTGGGCTGCCACAATAGGAGGTCACCATAAAGGATCAATAAGTAACTGTTACAATAAAGACCACTCCAGATCACCTCAGGTGCCAGCATGGAGGTGTGCACCCTGCTCCAGGAGAGTGTGCTGCGGACGCTCTTCTCCTGTTCCTCCCCATTGTGCAGCCCAGTGGTTAACATCGTGGACTGCGGAGCCAGACTGCCTGGTCCAAGCTTTGCTCTCCTCCTTTCCAGCTGTGGGAACTTGGGCAAGTAAGTTAACCTCTCTGAGTCTCAGTTTCCCCATCTGTAAAGTGAGGTTAGTGATATTTCCTGCAAAGAGGTGTTGTGAGTATTGAATGAGAAAGGATATGTGGATCACTTCAGACAGGATGTAGTTCATGATCAACCCTGAGGACTGTTGGCTAATTTCACTTTTCCTGTTTTTTTTTTTGCTGGGGAAGATTCACCCTGAGCTAACATCTGTTGCCAGTCTTTCTCTTTTTGCTTCAGGAAGATTAGCCCTGAGCTAACATCTGTGCCACTCTTCCTCTATTTTGTATGTGGGTCGCCACCACAGCATGGCTGATGAGTGGTGTAGGTCCACTCCCAGGATCCATACCTGCTAATGTGGGCCGCCAAAGCAGAGTGCACCAAACTTAACCCCCAGGCCAGGGGGCCAGCCCCCTCACTTTTCCTTTTTGAGGGCCTGCTAAGTGCCAGGGATGTGTTTTCTCCAGGTCTAGCTCAGCTGTCACCTGCTCTGTGATACCTTAGCTGATCTCCCAGGGAGGCCTGGCTCTCCCTTCTCTATGTCCCCATGGCACTTTATTCTGTATCTGTTTTAACCCATAGCCCACAGTTAACACTTGGCAAATGGGTCTTTCACGTGGGCGTGCTGGGCCTGCTGGAGGGTTTTTGCATTTCCCCTTCTCCCGCCTGGATCATCTTCTCAGATGCTTGTAAATAATCCAGGGTCACCGCCCACGCTGAGACACGCAGCCCACCCTTGATCTCCAAGAACTTGGGCTTAAAGGACATGAGACGGTGCTGGCCAGCGTCCTCTCTTCATATCCTGCTGGGGTGCTCAGGCCAGGGGAGCTGGCTTTCTCACTGTGTTGGAAAAGGGCTGTGGAATTGGAGTCGGAGATCTTGGGGTTGAGGCCCAACTCTCGAATTTTCTGACCCTGTGACCCTCAGACCCATGCTGAATCCCTCAGAATCTCCTCTTATTCATGTGTGAACCAAACAGCATCAGACGGTTCTAAAAGATGTCTGTCTGGTAAAGGCTTATTTCTTGGGAGTGTGGAGATTTGCCCGTGTGAGTAGGGTGGTCCATCAGCTCTGAGAGTAAGGTGGGAGGAGGCTATTGTCTCCAACCAGGGGCCGTGGCTGGATCTCCATGCTGGTTTGCCCTGTCGTGTCCTGCTCCTCTTGGCTCCTGTGGTTTCTCCTGCCCGTGGCCTAGTTTAGGGATTCAGGGTTCTCCTGGGAAGTGCCATCCTTACCCAAGCCACCAGAGAGAAGCTAGCATGTCCTTCGAGGCTGCAGGCACCTAGAATCCCCCAGGCCGCCTTGTGGTCTTGCATGCAGCCACATCTCACGGCCAAGGGTGTGGCCTGTGGCAGAGTCGCACCTGGTACACCTCCAGGGCAGCCCTGGCCTCTGCCATCAGTTCATCCCTTAAGGGGGGTGTGTAGACCCCTGAGGGCCCCTCCTCCACTTTCCCCTCATGCAGGGCCCTGGTACTCATGCTTTATAAATGTTGGTCCATAAACCACCTGTGCTTCCTGATGCTTCTCCCCGAGACGTGCCCTGCTCACCTCCTGCTGTGCTGAGGTGATTTGGGATCTGTGCCTCTTCTCTGGAGAACAGGAGAGAGGCTTGCTGTGGGGTTTGGGCAACTCCCTCTGCCTCTCTGGGCCTTGGCGTCCTTGTCTGTGTGAGTAGGCTGTTGGATGGCGTCTAGTGGTTTCTCCCAGGGCTGCTGGTCTCTGTCCGTAAACTCTGGGATTGGGTGGGCATGGTGGGGGTGAGGGTTGCTGTTTTGCATTCCCTGGGGAATTTTGAATCATTAAAGGTCCAGAGTTGACTCTCTGGGATCCTCTTAGAGTATGCACGGGGATGGGATGTGACACCAAAGTCAACCCTGCCAGGTGCTATCAGGTGACCAACATCTACTCCTTCCCAAGCGGCTCTCCAGGGTGGCATTGGGATTCCCTCCCTTCACCTGTCAGAGCCTCTCATTCCTGAATCCTGTGCCCCCCTTCCCTCCTTCCACCCCCACTGCCAGCTCTCCTGGTCTCGTGTCCTTCCACTTCCACATCGGCCCCAACACTGGAGGGACATTAATGCCCTCCCTTCCATGTCTGTCCCCTGGGGGTTTGGAATCAAGCCATGTGCACGTACCCAGGACCTGGTGGCTCACATGCAGCAACTGGGCTCTCCTGTCCCTGCGTCCAGGCTTACAGTCCAAAGTATGTGGGCACGCGAGTTCCCCCAGATTGAGGACATCCCTGCCTCCCTTCTGCCCTCCTACTGGCTTTCTGCCTTGGCCCCCCACCATGCCCGCTCCCTCCAGTTCATTTGACTGCAGCTTTGGCAACAATGACGACCAGGTACTGTGTTTTTGTGGGGTACCAGGCACTGTGCTAAGTGCTATGCAGGGTCTGTTCAAACCACCCAGGGAGGTGAGCATTATTATACCGTTTTACAGACGAGGAAGCTGAGGCCTGGGGAGGTGAGGTAGCCCAACCAGGGTCACATAGCTGACCAGGGTGGTGCTGGAATTCAAATCCAGGCCTGTTGGACCATAAAGCCAGTGCTTTTGATCCTCTGTACTCACTGCCCACCCACCTCCCTTGAGGCTGGAGCCTGGCCCTCTTTCCAGCCTGCAGCCAGGCTGGCCTGCCATGTGTGGATGGAACTTTTCGAATGTTGTTTCCCAGCCACAGGGATGCCCCAACTCTGCTGGCTGCTAGAATGAGGGCTCTGTGATTGCGCTGCCGGCCTTGGGTCTCTGTAGACAGCAAGACGGACTCCTCTGGGCATGGGTGGAACTTCAGCCCCCACCCAGCCTGGTCCCTGCCAGATCCTCCCCTGGCCTGGCTTGCCCAGTGACCACACATTCTCTGCCAACGTGAAAACTGTCTAAGACTCTAGTCACATTGAGGAGTTGAGCATAATTTTCCAAGTCCTGTGCGGGGAACAGGAGATGAGTGTTAGCTTGCCCCCTCTGCAGAAGGGAAGCCAGAGGTATGAAGACTCTGAGGGTCCAGCTTGTCAGGGATGGGGCCAGCTAGAGCTACTCCTGGCCGCTAGTGCCCTCTTTCTCACATCGTGTCTGCTATTGATGGTGATTTCTCTTGAAGATTTTTATTTTACCTTATATTTTGTTTCATTATGTTGTTTTCTATCATTTATGGTCTAGTTGGTTACATAGGATGTGAAAATGTGAAAAGTTGGAACTCTAAAAATCTCTCCAAATGAATGATTGTGCTGTAAGTACTTAAGAGTGTTGGGAGGGGGTAAGAAAGGGGTTGCTTTCTTTTTTTTAATTTTTAAGCTTATTTATTTTTATTGTGAGATAATTGACATATACAGTGTTGTTTTCAGCAGCTGCAAGTGATAAGGAAACCCTATTCAGCATCTTAAGCACGGCCATAAGGCGAGAACTTGCACACAGCCTGGGCCCTGGGGCCACCAAAAGGCACCCAGAGAAGAAATTAAGCAGCAGGAATGACAGCTCTGGGGCCCTTTCAGCCTCTTCTTTCTTGTTCCTTTTAAACAATTGAGAGAGAATTTATATACCGTAAAATTCACCCTTTTAAAGTATATAAATCAGTTGTTTTTAGGATATTCACAAAGTTGTGCACATCACCACCATGTAGTTCCACAACAATTTTTATCACATCCGAAAGAAACTCTGTACCCATTAGCAGTCACTCCCCACCCCCCTCTCCTCCCAGCCCCTGGAAACCATTAATCTACTTTCTATCTCTGTGTTTGCGTTTGCCTATTCTGGACATTTCATATGAGTGGAATCATACGATATGTGGCCTTTTGTGTCTGGCTTCTTTTACTTAGCTTGATGTTTTCGAGGTTTATCCATGTCGTGGCATATATCAGTACTCCATTTGTTTTTATGGCTGAATAATATTCCATGTGTGGATAGACCACACTTTGTTCATCCATTCATTGATTGATTGACACTTGGGTTGTTCCCACTTTTTGGCTGTTGTGAATAATGTTTCTCATTCCTTTCGGTTTGGTTGTCCTGAGAAGCTCTTTGCAGCGGCCAGCTGTCTGCATTTCCCTAGCTTGGCTATTTGGAAAGCAAGAGAAAGTAGAGCTGAGCGTGGTGGGCTGGCTGGGCAGCTGGTGTGGTGGGAGAAGCAGAAAATGGGCGTTTGAAGGTAGGGGAGAATACTCTGCCAGAGCGAGGCCTTAAACCTGGCCCCAGAGCCATCTGCTGATGGGGGGTATGTTTCCTGTTGTTGATTATTAACCGATGGTTATGGTCCTGAGAGTAGATCCCCGGGGCTAGAACTGGTGCTTATCTGAGATGCCAGAAATGTTTTCAAGGACATTTAAAGAGCCCTGAATACTTGCTTCTCTCTCTCTACTTGGAGATCAGATCACCATTTTATAAATTATAACAATAATAAAGACGATTATAATAATAATAATGGTCTACATTTGTATAGGACTTTATGTTTTATTTCTCATCCATTATATTTAATTCCTCAGAAAATTATCACCCCCATTTTTGCAGATGAAGGACCTGGGACTCACAGGGGCGAGGTGACTTAACCAGTGTCACACAGCAGGGTAGCAGTTAGAACCAAACTTGAACCCAGGGATCTCTTGATTCCTAGTGTAGGGCACTTTCATAGAAATGGGTGAGGGATCATGGCTTCATTGACCTTAAGTGGGGCAGAGACATCTGAAGCTGTAGGTGCGGACCCTGGAGGCCTGGGTGCTGTGTGGGGGCCCTCCCCTGGGGGTCTGTCCAGTGCCCTGCGAACAGCCCCATCTGGGTAAATCACCCGCTCTGGTTTCTCAGCTTCCACTCCAGGCTCTTTGGTCATTTTCTCCTGAGAGTTGCATTTGGCTAAAGCCGGTTAGGATGTCTCCTGGCCTCCCTGACCCCTCCCCGCTGCCCTGTGCTTCTGGGGAAAGAATCCCGGGCAGAGAAGCTCAGCGCCATGCGGTTCTGGGGCAGTCGGGATGCCAAGGGGGTGGCACCCTCAGGACCCCAGAGGCTGGAGGGAGCTCTCCTGATCTGCCCGTTCACTCCTGCTCTTGCCACCCTTCTCTTTTAGCTGAGTGTAGGATCTTCCTCCTCCCCTCCTCGGCCTTCTCTCCGTCCTCCTTTTCCCCTCCTCTGCCCCCATTACCAACCCCTCCTCTGTGGATCCCTATGTGGGTCTGGGACCCTGCGTCCTTAGAGCTGCATGTGAGCATTAGGCTGGGATGGCTGGAGGGGGAGTTTTTAATCTCAGGGCTATGACGCATGTCAAGAGCACTGTGGGTTTCCAGAAAGTTGTTTCAAAGAACAGTAAGGGTGCTACCTTTGCTAATAATTTATCTTTTGCTTAAAATGAATTAGAGCAGATTCAATGTTGTCCCTTGATGGGGTCACATTACTCCTCATGTTTGATATGTTTGAGCGAGCGCTGGAACTGCACCCAGCACTGTGCTTCTTACTTTGTCTTATCTCAGCACCAGCCAGTGGCTAGGCCGGGCCTGGCTGTCCTTGGGAGGGTGGCTCGTAAGCGAATGTCGTTGGTTGTGATGCTGGGACAGGACAAGGTTGAGACCCGTTGACCACAGTACGGGTGGTGAAGCTGAAGCAGGGATTTCATCCTTCTTGTTTTTGGTCCTCCAATTACAAAGTCAAGGCCAGAACCTGGGTCTGGGCAGTACGTTCATTTCCTAGGACTGCCGTAACCAGGTGCCATAAACCAGGTGGCTTAAGACAACAGATGCTTATTGTCTCAGTCCTGGAGGCTAGAAGTCCAAGATCCAGGATCAGCAGGGCTGTGCTCCTTCTGAAGGCTCAGGGAAGAATCCTCTGGCCTCTTCTAGCTTCTGCAGTGGCCAGCAATCCTTGATGTTCATTCCTTGGCGTTCTAGCTGCGTCACTCCAATCTCTGCCTCCGTTGTCACATGGCTTTCTCCCTGTGTGTGTCTTCACATGGCCACCTTCTCCTCTCCTGAGGACACCAGGCATACTCAATTAAAGGGCCACCCTAATGACCTCATCATAATTTGATTATATCTGCAAAGACCCTATTTCCAAATAAAGTCACATTTATAGGTACTGGAGAGTAAGACTTCAACATATCTTGTTGGGGGACGTGATTTGACCCATAACAGGCAGTTAGCTCTTAAATAAGTACCTTTGGCTCCTAGGAGGGAGGGCTGGAGTCGAGAGGAGGGATGATGCAGTGTGGCCCTCCCTTTCCATAGGTGCCACTCCAAGCCATCTGTATACCAAGGCAGGGTAGATTCTAATTTGCGGCCAAGGACTTGTGTGTGCTCTCGGTTTTGATCTTTTTGAGGCCAGCAGTCATGCCCTCTGCCCGTCCTGGCGTTTGCTCTGCAGTCTTAGACAGAGTGCTGGAGCTAGCATGAGGATGATAGCCACTGGTGCTCATTCCTGCTCCAGCACCTTCCAGGCTTCAAGCACCATTCAGGAAATTCTTCTGGCAGAAGATGCCCCGTGCTCCCACTTGATAGTCCTCACCACTCCCTGGAGACTGGTCCTGAGGGCTTATTCCTGTGTCCTGGGAAAACAGGCTGGTGCAGGGGAGCGGGCTCAGTCCAGGGAGGGTTGGGTACAGGGGCCCCTTGCCTCGGACTCAGGGACCTTGGACAATAATGACATCTGCTCTGGTCCCATGGGAGTGGACGTCTTGTGCCTTATGGAGAGAACAGGACAGCATGACTATGTATATATGCGTCCCTTGACCTGCCAGCATTGCCTTCCTCTAGAGTTTTGTTCCTGGAGAGCCAGGGCAGCTATCAGTTAAGTTTGCCCACAAGCCAACTCCAGGGGCCTGGGCCAGAGGTCCTCAGTTAATCCACAGCAGTCCTATGGACTCTGGGTTGGGGGGCCTGCCCCCCCCTCCCCTCCCTGCATGCTTTCCCCTACCAGGCTCCCAGCCCCTCTGGGGAGCTGCCCTCATCCTTCTTCACCTTGGGGGGCCCGAGGGTGGTGCTCCCCATCCTTGATCATGCTTCTTCCCTTCCCTTTCCCCCATCATCGCTCTCAGGGGTGCAGGCCCATTGAGGAGGAGCAGTGGATGCTTGGGAGAGTGCAGAGTGGTGGGAGGGGGTGAGCCTGTGCTAGGCTAAGTTCTCTCGGGTCCACAGGAAGATGAAGGCCAGAGCAGGCGGGCTGGACCCCACAATGGTAACCTCTGAGGCCATCAGTGGCAGGGGAGGTTGGTGGCTTTGGCTGAGAGGTAGAAGGAGCTGCAGTCGTTCCTTTGTGTGTGAAGGTGTGCATGCACACGCACACGTGCTGAGACTTGGTCCTTTGGTTCTTGCATGAGTCACGGTCTGGATCAGGAGGGAGAGGGCCCCTCCTCCAGCCATCAGAGTGGGACCAAGGTCCAGGAGAAAGAGGGAGGAAGGCAGATGGAGGAGCAGAAAGGGGAGACTGGCAGGATTGAAGTTAATGGGGTCATATGGATCCTCTGCTAAGCCAGATGTTCACGCGGCCTCCTTACCTGGCTATCTAGGGGACAGTGAGGCGTGGCTGGCTGCAGGGACAGGCTAGACAGGGCCTGCGGCACCTGGCATGGTTTTTCTTGGACTGGGCCTGCCTGGGCTGAGGGAGTCCGGGACAGGACGATGTCTGGGCCTTAAGGCAAGGGCTTCTCTGGAAAGGTGGAGGGCTGGGCTCTCCTGGGAGGGTGGGCTTCTCTCATGAAGGAGGCTTGGCATTGGAGCTGTCACCCCCACTGGCAGGACATGAGCTGCAAAGAAGTAGAGAAGCATTCTCTTGAGGTGGCCGTGGGGATTCTCTGGTCATTTAAGTGGGACCAGGGGTCAGGCTGACTCTGGCTGCTTCAAGCTGGGGCTCTGGAGAAGGAGACAGTTGCAAAGCTGGGGCTTTGATGGCTCAGCCTGGTCTTCTTAGGCTCTTTGTACCATTATTCTTGCCTTCTCTCCTGTCCCAGGATAAAGGGACCAGAGTCCCTTGTCTGGGGACTCTCCCAGGTTCTGCCCAGCTGACCCTGTGGTGTAACCATTGCTCTGATGGCTTACCCCACCACAGACATTCTATCTGGTGATTGGACTGCAAACCAGCACCCCCTGGTCACCAGCAAGGGCCAGATGGAAAGTGGGGAGTGTGTGAGAACAGCGAACTTGTTGCAATCATGTTGTCATGGTGACACAACTCTGTTTATAGCTGTCTCTCCATGGTCCTAGCCCACATGGACTAAAATAAGTTTTACCTGCAGTTTACACAGCAGGCAGCCCCGTCCTCCCAAGGTCAGCTCTCTGGCCAGGGCATGTGTGCCCGTGCGTGTGTGTGCACGTGTTTGTATAGGGACAAATGAGCCCCAGGGAGGATGAATCACACTCGTTTGCCCCTGTCCTCTTCTCCCAGCCCAGCCTCAGTCCTGTAGTTCTTTAGACTATTCTCAGCCTTCTGCGTGCATCAGAATCACCTGTATGGATTGTTCAAACACAGATTCCTGGGCCCTATCACTGGAGAGTCTGGTGTGCACCTGAGAATGATGCTGCTGGTGCAGGGAGCACGCTTGGAGTAGCTCTGCTTTAGACTTCAGCACATCCCAGCAAAAAAATGTACCCCACTCTAGTTTCCCATAGTGTGTGAGACTGTGCTCTCAAGCCCAGCTGCTCTTACAGGAGAGAGGGGAAGGTGCAGGTGCGCCCTCACTCACCTCTTCTGTGTTCTGTGGCCTCCTCACAGGAAGCAGGAGCTGGCCAACAGCTCGGATGTGACGCTCCCAGACCGGCCGCTGTCCCCTCCTCTCACTGCACCTCCCACCATGAAGGTAAGAGGCTTAGAGTTGGTAAGCGGGGAGGGGCAATGGGTGGGGAAAGTCTCAAGGCCTTGCTATCACTGTCAGTTTGGCTCCAGGCCCAGCTGCTTCCATCCCAGTGGGCGCCATGGAGTGCCCTGACATCTCTGGAGGCAGCGTCCACTTAAGCTCACCAGCGCGGGAGGAACGTGTGACTGCGAAACTCAGAGGTGTCGGGGCAGTGAGGAAATAGACTGGGGCCAAATGGGGTTGGCAGCGTGCTTAGTAATTATCGAGAGGCCTTGTGGAGCTTGTTCTGGAACAAGGGGCCCAGGCAAGAGTAGGTGGGCAGACTTAGAATGCAGCTGGGTGCCTTAAGGGACTACTGCCCAGAAGGGCTTCCTGGGGCTGGGGAAGAAGGGGTCCTGTGGGCTCGGACCCTCCTGGGACATGATGCCACTTGCATGCTGGTCTAACTGCCTCTGACTGGTCCTCCTGGGCTGTCCCTGTCATTGCAATTCCTGTAGGAGAGTTGCCCTGGACCTTCTGGGGGCCAGTAGTTCTTTTCCTATTAGCATTTCATTCACAAGTCTCTTTCTGGGAGACCACATCCCAGGACCTCAGGCCTAGGCCTGTCTCATCCCTGGAAAGGAACTGAGGGGTCAGCACCTTCCCCCCACCATGCCCTTCCCCATTCACCCTTCAGTCCCTTTCTGGCACGATGGCCATACACGCCTGAGCTGGCTCTCAGGAAGGACAGACTTTGGTTCAGTCAATGTCCCTGCTTAGGCAGCAATGCACCCCTCTCCCTCCCTCCTTTCCTCAGTTTTGCTGGGTGAGGACTGAGCTCTGAAGAAGTCACCTGCCTCCTGAGTCATTGGAAGGGACATCTAGGCTAGTCCCCATCTCTGACCTTGGCCTCTGCTATGAGGTGACTCACAAGGAAATAATTAGGGCTCTTCCCTGTTGCTCTCTTTTGCACCTCCTCTTCCCTGACCTAATCTGTTGCAAAGTGACACCCACAAAGGAAGGAGATAAAAGCCGTCTTCCCATTATTGTCCCATATTGAATGTCCCCTGTGCAGAGAGCTGTGTGGTATGCACTGACGGGGAAGATCACAGAATGGCGGCCAGAGCCTGCCTGGTTGGATTAGGAGTTCAGGAGTGGGCGGGGTGCAGGGCACACTGAGGACAGCTCTGCTCTCCTCCTGGTGGGGTACTTGGGGGCACTGAAAGCCATACCGCCTTCATCAGCCTAGTCACAGTACTGGCATCTGAACCAGGTGCTGGGGTGGCTTGTTTGCCTGGGGTAATGCTGAGAAGCATGTCACCATTCTGAGTTTCAGCCCCTTAGTCTGCAGAGTTGGGTGTGGGATGCTTGTCTTTATGCTCATGGATGGCGGGAGTTTGCAGGAGAGCTCAGAAAGTCTCCTAGGAGGAGTCACTGAGTTCTCTTGGCAGACTTTACTTGCATGCTCATTTAATTCATTCAATAGCCTGTTTTTATTTGAAGGTTGTATTGGTCAAGACTCTTGGTTGCAAGTGATGGAAACATAACTCACTTTGGCATAAGCATAAAAGGGAATTTGTTACCTTTGTAATGGCAAGTATTGACTCCAAGCATGGCTGCATCCATGAAATTGGTCGCTTTTCATCTCTCTTCTGTATTGGTTTCGTTCTTGGTCAAGCTCTGTCTCTGTGGTGGCAGGATGCTCACAGTAGCTCCTACCTGCTAAGTAACTCCAGTGGAAGGAAGGGTATCTCTTCCTCCGTAGTTTTAACAAAGGTCCCAGGGAGGAGGCAGATTAGCCTGGCTTAGGTCACATGTCTTCTCTGAACCAATCATTGTGACCAGAGATGCGGAAGGCTCTCATTGGCCAGACCTGGGTCTCATGTCCACTGCCTAAAGGTAACAACTGAGAGGGAGAGGGGTGGCTTCTCAAAGGAAAATTGAGGTGCTACTCTGAGAAGAAGGGGAAATGGATGCAGGGTAGGCAAGGCCAACAGCTTTCTACTACAAGTGCTGACCATGTGCCAGGCCCAGTGCTGAGTGCGGGGGACCTGGGTACTGACCAAGACATTATGGTTCCTCTTCTCCTGGAGCTTATAGTCTAGCTTGGGAGACAAAAGTTGGAAAAATAATTTCAAGAATGAGAGATAGACAAGTAGGTGTGATGAATGTTCCAAAGGAGCACGGCATAGCTTGGGGACAACGTAAGGTGTGTGTGGGGGAGTCTAATCTAATCCTGGTGAGGGTCGGGTGGGGCATCTTTGAGGAAATGAGGTTTAAGCTGAACACTGAGAGTTGAACACTTAGGCAAAGGTGCAGTCAGGGTGGAGGAGAGTCTTCTAGATGTTTGCTACTCAAAGTGAGGCCAAGGGACCAGCAACACTTGCATCATTTGGGAGCTCCTTAGAGCTCAGGCCCCACTCTGGCCTACTGCATCAGAATCTGCATTTTACCAACATTCCCAAGTGATTCGTTCCCATGTTAGAGCTCGAGACTAGGCTCCCTAAATGGCCTGAGGCAGGAGAGAGGAGGTTGCTCTGGGGGAACCGGAAGAAGACCAGAGTGGCCAGAGCATCCACAGTTCTGCACAAAGAGGCAGACCCTTGGAAGTTTGGTTAAAGATTTTGAGCTTTATCCTAACTGAGGGCATTGAAGTCATTGAAGATGTTAGAGGAGTAAGACGATGGGACTTTTGAAGAATCACCCTGGCTGTTGTGTGGAGAATGTGTAGGAGGGAGCAGAGTGGAAAGTGGGAGAGGATTTGGGAGTCCACTGGGGAGAGCATGGTGGCCTAAATCCAAGGGGCCTGTGAGGTCATTGGGAAGTAGTCAGAGCTCAGATTTCGTAAGAGGTAGATTGACGAGATGTGAGCATTTGGGGAGGGGTAGGAGGCAAGAATGGCTACAGGTTTGGAGCAACTGGCTAAGTGTCGCAGCCATTCTCTGAGATGGAGTGACCCCAGAGGAAGGACGAGGGCTTAAGTTCTGTGTGTGGAGCTGGCCATGCCTGCGACACGAATGGGGATGTCAGTGAGCAGCTGAGTATTTGGGGGCCAGGCTCAGAAGAAGGGTCCATACTGGAGGTAAAAATCCGGAGCCATTTTCATAGAGATAGGAATTGAAGCCTGGGGCAGGGGCGGTGAGCTCTCCAGGGCGAGGGTGGAGTGAGAAGAGAGATTCCCGGGATGGCACCTTTGAGGGACTCCCCCAGGTAAAGGCCTGTGTGGAGAGGGCAGGAGACACGGTGGGAGGAGCGTTTCACCAAGGAGGGACGAGCAGCTGTGTCAGCGGCCGCAGAGAGGCCAAGCACGAGGTGGAGCACACAGTGTCCTCTGGGTTTAGTGGCCTGGTGGCTGCTGCTGATGTAACTGAACAGTTCTGGGGAGGGATGAGGGTGGATAGCAGACGGGGTTGTGCAAGGAGTGAGTAGAGATGGTGCGAGAGTCAGAGGGTGTCGATGATGCTTGTGAGTTGGGGAGACTTGAGTATATAGAAGTGCTGAGAGGAAGGGGCCAGGAGGGTAGAGGGACATGGAGGAGAGGGGGGCTCATCAGGAATCTGGAGCACAAGTAGGGGATTATTAGTTAACGTATTGCTTCATGCAAAAAATTATTTATGAACATCTGCTGGGTGCCTGACCCTACTCTGCTCTGGCAAGCACAGGGCCTAGTGGGCTGTCAAGGGGTAAGGCTGGCCTGAGGGGATCCCAGACAGGCTCAGAGCAGAGCAGCAACCTGCAGGGAAATCTTAGTGACCCACAGTCGGAAGACAGGCCCACCCCCGATTGCACTGTCCTTCTTCTCTTTGAACTCAGCACAGGAATTTCCCAGCCTGTGACTTTACTCTCCACAGCCCCCAGGCCGAAGTCAGAGCTGGGAACTCAGAGGAAGATGCGAGGGGTCGCCCTGGGGGCTCACACTAGGTTGGGACTCCCTTCTGTGGTTGGCATTGGAGGTCAGTGTGTGCATATCTGGACTTAGGGGTCTCTTTGCAACTGTCATTTGGGTTTATTCTGTGCCTAAGCCTTAGCCAGTGGCCATGGTTAGGAGGCTGTGTGTGGCTAGGACATTTTCTTTCTTTTGTGCAAAGCCAACTGACCCATATGGGAGTTAAAGCCAGATCTGCAGTTACCTCACTCTAGCCTGCTTACCACAGAGGGAGCGTCCCTTTTGCGACTGCACTCATCAAGTTATGCTGCTGGTCGTCAGATGCTTCACTGCATTGAGTTCCTTGAGGGCAGTGCCTGTGTCTTGTTCTGTGGTCCCCAGTCCTGGCCTGGGTGGGTGACTGGCAGGTGTCCGTGGAATGTACGGGTGTGTACGGGAGTCCAGGTCGGGGGAGATGGCACTTGATCTTCTACTCTTGAGTCTTGCTTCAATCTTATTTCCGAGCAGAACCTTGATCTCCAGGTACTACTTTTCTAAATGAAGCCCGTAGATATGAGTCTTCAAGATGTGACTGAAGCCCCCTCTTCCCCATCAGTCTCACGTGGTGTCACCTGCGCAGACCTGGGCTCCCCCGTGTGCTATCCTCTCCAGGGTGGCATCAGGCCTCTGCAGTGCTGACATCTCCCGGGTTCCCCAGGTTGTTATTGCACAGTGACATCTGCGATGCCCGAGGTGGAGGCTAGACTCTCTCCAGGGTCTCTGTTCCTGGGGTTCCTGCAGACCCCCTGCCGAGCATCTGGGCAGTAGGGGAGGGTCTCACCAGGTTCCCTGAGCAGTGCAGGCTTGGGGCAGGGGTGGCGCAGATACTCCTTTGATATTGATTAGCTTGAGAGTCACAGAATGTCAGGGGTGGACCATCCATTTCCTTTATAGGCAAATTGGATGGGAAATGACTCACCCAACGTCCCACTAAAGATAGTTGCATGCCTCCTATTGTTGGCAGAGTAAGTTAAATTCTAAGACCCAAACCAGTTTTAGTAAGGTGCTCCTCTCATCCCACCCCACACAGCCTGGGACAGCCCCTCTAGCTGCTTCTCACACTGGGAAGGGACTGCAGGGGGAGTAGCTGCCCTCCAGCTGAGGATCCCCCCAAGCCCCACCCTACTGGCATGCCTGCTGCAACTGGTCTTTACTCACCCTCCCCCACCTCTTTGCTGTTTGTGTTTTTCAAGGTTTTTTTTTTCTTTTTTCTTTTTTTTTTGCTAATATGAAACTGAGAAAAAGCACCCAGA
Source organism: Equus quagga (assembly GCF_021613505.1). NCBI lineage: Eukaryota > Metazoa > Chordata > Mammalia > Perissodactyla > Equidae > Equus > Equus quagga. The sequence continues at coordinate 70,585,202 of NC_060277.1, read as the reverse complement.
GATGCTGAGCAGATGGGCTGAATGAGAGCCCAGTTCCCAGCCAGAACTCAAACTGTGGATGGCGCGGGGTGGGCTGGGAGAGGGGTTTGGGGCTGTCTTCCTGGGAATGCTGTGGATTGTTTCCAGACCCACATTTTTTAAGATCTGGCTTTCATGTCCAAATGGATCAACAGGCATCAGGGAGGGCCGACAGTGTGCCCAGCATTGTGCTGGGCCCCTTGGGGTCAAACCGAGGCTGCAGTCCTGGCCCCTCAGAGAACCTGCTGTCTATAGGGGGCCTTAACTGAGCAGAAGAAACCATATGGCTCAGCATGTGACAAGCTCCAATGTGTCATGTGGCTTCCCAGTGGGGTGGGGAGGAGTGAGGACAGCTTTGTGGGGAGGCAGGGTGGAGGAGTGAGGGGGCCCTAATGGCAAGCACAGGGGTTGGGCAAAGCCCCGGGGCCTGAGGCCACAACATTTCTGGGCTTCATCAAGTGAAGGGCTCAGGGTTGGCCCTCCCGATTCCCTCCCAGCTCACAGTAAGTGCACAGGGTGTTATGTTGAAGGTGACGATACTAGGACTTGATGTGACCTTCATCTGAACTGTCACACTCACCTCTGGAGCCCCACAAGGCCTGAACCGGCCGGGTCAGCTGGGAGGTGACCCTTACTCAGCCTTCTCCACCCTTCCTTGTGCAAGTCTGAGGGCAGGCCCCCTCCGACCTTCTCCTTTCCAGAAGAAGATAATGGAGGCCTGGGGTTAAGCAGAAAGTTCTACTTTGCCCCTTTGGTACTTTGCCCTCCATGACTCACTAATGGCCCCAAAACCCTCAGACGTAGGTCAGGGGGGTGTGGAAGTCTCCAGACGCTAGTGAAGAAAATGGTCAGGGGAGCCTTCTCCTCTGTACCCTCTTCATTCCCTTTGGGCAGAGCGGTGCCGGGTCTCCTCCTCCCGCCCTCCTGGGCTCACCGGTTGCCCACCAGCCATTCCTTCTCCTTGGGGGTGGGCTGGAGCTTCTTTTCCAGCTGGTAGCACAGCCCCAGGTCTGCTGTCATCTCTTCACTTTGCCCCTGGTTCCTGCCACCTCTCTCTCTTCCCACGCTGGGCAGGGAGACTACTCCCCTCCATCAGGGTCAAATGAGGGGGTGTCAGCTCCCCACAGATCTACCAATTTTGTGTGGACAAGGCTGAGGAGGGATTTGTGGGAAGGATGTTGGGAGCCTCCTTTGGTGGGGGCAGGAAGGGCTCAAGGACATCAGCAAAGAGGTTTGGTTTCCCCTCTTCAAGAAAGTCCTGGAGGGGGACATGAGGCTCAGCTGGTTCTCTTGTCACCGCTCTGTGGGTCCTGGGAGAGCCATCTCTGGTCTCCATATAGACCCTATTTATGTCACCTGTCCAGATGCGTCTCCTTGGGAGCCGCTTCCCAGGAGCTCCTTGATTTCATATAGGCCAGTGGACGGGGGAGCCCAAGGGCAGTGAGATGTGAGGAGGGGCTCCCCTGGATCTGCAGGGGTGGGGTGCACTTGGAGGCTTTAAGACCATGCGATGTCTGCGTGTGTACCACCTGTGTGAATCTGCCCCTCAGGGGTGCATGTCTGCACATATGTATATTGTCCCTGATTTCGTTCGTGTTTTAAGGCCAGCTAGCTTACACTTCTCTCAAATCACTTCAGGTATAACCAGATTTTGAAAAATTTACATACATTGAAATGCATAAATCTTAACTGTATACTTTTATTAATGGATACATCCATGTGATGCATACTCTGATTCAGTTATAGGACGTTTCTTTCCCCCAAGAATGTTCTACTATGGCCCTTCCTAGTCAATCCCAACAGAAGAAGCAGAGGCACCCAGTGCTCTTGATTCTTTTCACTGTAAGTTAGTTGGCCTGTTCTAGAACTTAATTGAAAACGTATATGTAGCATGTACTCCTTTGTGTCCAGCTCGGCATAATGTCTGTGGGATTCGCCGCTGCTGTTGAGTGTGTTAGTAATTTCTTTGTTTTTATTGCCATTGTATGCATACACCGCAGTTTATTCATTCTCCTGTTGATGGACAATTGGGTTGTTTCCAGTTTGGGGCTGTGATGAATAGCCAAATGTGGCGAACATTCCAATATAAGTTTTATGGTGTTTTTTGTTTTTTATGGGACGTGTGTTTTCATTTCTCTTTGGTAAACATCTAAAGTAAAATGTCTGGGTCAAAGGGTAGGTGAATGTTTAACTTTATGTGAAACTGCCAAATCTTTTGCCAAATGGTTGTACCATTTTGCATTCTTACTGGCAATGTCATGAGAGTTCTGACTGCTCCACATCCTCACCAACATTTGCCATTGTCAGTCTATTTAATTTTAGCTACTTGAGTGGGCGCGTAGGGGTATTTCATTGTGGTTTTAATTTGCGTTTTTCTGATGACTAATGATGGCGGACACTTTTTCAAATGCTTGTTGACCATTCTTATAGTTCCTTTTGTCCCTCCTCCCTGTTTAAAATTGGTTTGTCTCCTTGTAGGCATTCTTTACATATTCTGGACAAAAGTTCATTTCTTTTCTGAACAGTGTCTTTGATGAGCAGAAGTTTTAATTTTGATGCTGTCTAATTTATGGATTTTTTTCATTTTATGTCTATAGCTTTCTGTGTCCTAGGATGTCTTTGCTTAATCCATATCATAAAGATTTTTTTCCATGTTTTCTTCTGGAAGCTTTGTGTTTTAGCTATAGGTCTAAAATCTATCTCAATTTAATCTAATTGGGTGTGGATGATAGGGGGGTCTACGTCCATTTGTTCCCATGTGGATATCTGGTCGTTGAAAAGATTTTGAGTTGCTTTGGTGCCTTAGTCAAACCACTGTCCGTATAAGTGCACCCATGTATTTGTAAAGTTGTCTCTACAAGCCACAGTGTCCAGCTAGATCAGGGGCGGCATATAGGGGACACTTGTGCTATGCCTCCACCCTCCTGCCCCTATGGCAGATATTAGTAATTGATCACAGCTCTCTTTCCCATGAGTTTAGACGTGGTCTCAGCATCCTCTCACAAAGCACGGCAGGCAGCCACCGCCAGTCATTTGGAGTTGACATTTAAGATGAATTACTTCTGGCATCTCTGATTGAAATTGTTGGAAGAGGTCAAGTTATTTGCTCAAGGTCCTGCAGCTGGTGAGTGCAGAGCCAGGATGTGGACTCAGGGCTGTCTCTGTGACTTCGAAGCCTGTGCTGTCTTACCCACTACTCTAGATTGCTTTGAGTGAATCATTTGAGCACATTACTTCATTTCCCTGTCCTCCCTGACATTGTCCCTGATCTGTAGAATAGGGACACTGGCCCCTTGGAGTAATGAGGTAGTCTATGAAGTAGCTAGTGGAGTGCTTGACATGCAGGAGGTGTTCAATAATTGCTTGTGATAATAATGATGATAATTTTCTTTTTAAAGATTTTATTTTTCCTTTTTCTCCCAAAGCCCCGTGGTACATAGTTGTGTATTTTTAGTTGTGGGTCCTTCTAGTTGTGGCATGTGGGATGCCGCCTCAGCATGGCTTGATGAGTGGTGCCGTGTCCGTACCCAGGACTTGAACTGGTGAAACCCTGGGCCACCAAAGCGGAGCACGTGGACTGAACCACTCGGCCACGGGGCTGGCCCCTGTTTTTTGATGATAATTTTGATGAGGAGGAGAATGATGATGATGATGTTGTGGTTCTTGCCCTTGAGAAACATAGTCAGGGCTTCCCTCTAGGGAACTGGGAGCTACCAGCACATGAGAATCCCTTGTCTGCTCCCACGTAGGCTTGAGCCACTGGTCTTCCAAGCTGGAGGCCCCAGAGGGGAGCCCGGCTTCCTAGAAATTGCCAACAGAGCCCAAGCCACAGGCCTTGGCCTAGGCATCCGGGCCATCTGGGCCTTGTTCCTTCTCTCCCTTGTGTGGAGGGAACAGGCCGGCTGGGCTTCCTGAATGCTTTCTCTGGGAACCCTCTTCCCCTCTTTGATTCTCCAGCCTATCTTCCTTTCCTTCTGAGAGGCCACGTGGTCTCCCCCACTGGAGGCTAATCCACTTCCTTTGACCCAGACCCAGATCCCTTTGAGGTTCTTTCTCAAAAAGCTGAAGCAATATCAAGTAGTAGTTACAAACACAGTTTCTGGAGCCAGTCTTTTTGGGCTTAAGCTTTTATGAACTCCTAGCTGTGTAACTTCTCTGTGCCTCAGTTTCCTCACTTGTAGAATAGGGGTATGTGTGCCTGCCTCATATGGTTGTAATGGGGACTCATTGAGATCATGTATGTTTATCACTTGGAACAGAGGCGCATAGCATGTGCTGCAGAAATGTTAGTGATTATTATTTCTCCAGAGAACAACAGTGCTTAGAGGGAAAGTCTGGAAGGAAGTACGCTGATTTCTCTGTCATTAATATAGTTTCTCCTCAGGACTCCCTGATTCCCTGCCCTGTGTGGTACCCACAGCTGAGGTGCCTCTCCACATCCAGTGAACAAAAATTGAAACTGCGTTTTGTGTGATTAGCCCCATCTGAGCCCTGCGTCTCAGCCCCAAAACCCTGCCTGTTTATGTGGATCACAATGAGTATTGGAAAAAGGCCAAAAACAAGGGTCCTGCCCAGCAAACTCAGACAGCCCTGGGGGAGGGTCTGCAGGGAGGAAGCATCCCTTTGGATCAGGTTCCCAGCTCTTGTAGTCTTGCTGCCCTGAGGCAATCAGGAGTCACAGGTCCCCATGATGTTGGGTAGAACCTGCAAGGCCAGCATCCTCATAAAGGATTTTGGGATTGGACTGAGTAGAGACCTGGGTAATTCAGGGCTATAAAGAGTCCCAGGGTTGGCCTTGGGATGCATTTTATGATCTGTTTGTCCCCATCAGGAGTTTCCTTTCTAATTCCTTTTGCCTGTGGCTAATATTAAAATGAGCCTATATTTCTAGACAGACACTGACCCCGTGGCCTGATAGAGCACTTGGCCTTCGGGACGTCTCCCTGGGGATGCTTCCTACGCTGCCTCAGCCCTAGTCATGCCACCTGCCTTTGAAGGACTCACTAGCCATCCTGGTCCTGCTTCTACAACATCCCTGCTTGTTTTGGGTCCTGACTCCCCTGATGGGTGTGTGGTGCAGAGCCCTGGTCCTGGCCCAGCGATTTACTAAACAACTCTGTGACATTGTGCAGTTCAGGAACGTAGGAACCTCAGTTCCTTCGTTTGTATAACTGAGCCCACCCCGTAGGGTTGCCATAAGGATTACTGGAGGCAGTGGGTGGCTTCATATGAGGGCTTCCGAAAGCACCAGGCACGTACGGGTGTTATATATTGGTATGTAATGGATACTAGTGGTCATTATTGTGGGCAATGAGCTAAATGCCTGTGGGGTGGTTTCATTGATAATCCTATTCTTCTTCTCTTCCAGCTGCCTTAGACACTTCACCAAGGCCGGCTCAGGAGTGGGGTCCTGCCAGATTCTGTGCCCCACCTTCCACCCCCACCCCCATGCATGCGTTTCATTTATCTGACACTCAAGCCCAGTATGTCTGGTGCTCTGGGGGATAGTGGACGGTAGGTTCTGAGTTTGTTCCTGAAGGGATGTCACCTCCACAGTTCTGAGCCCCATTACGTACCTACTGCGTGTGCCCCTCCTGTTGGCTTTTTTCCGCTGGACCTTCAGCCGATTCCCTGCTCTTGGCTGATGTGGAGGTGGAGTTTCGTTGCCTTGGAGCGTAGATTCATTTCCCGGGGCTGCTGTAACAAATTACTACAAACTTGGTGGCTTGAAACAACAGACATTTATTCTCTTGCGGTTCTGGAGGTCAGAAGTCCAGAATCAGGCTCTCAGCAGGGCTGTCCTCCCTCCAAAGGCACCAGGGGAGGAGGATCCTTTCTTGCTTCTTCCAGCTTCTGGTGGCTCCAGGCATTCCCTTGGCTTAGGGCTGCGTGACTCCACTCTCTGCCTCTGTCTTCACGTGAGTTCTCTTCTCCCTGGGTGTCCCTGCTCTATGGGTCTCTAGTGAGGATACTCATCATTGGATTTAGGGTCCACCTGGGTAATCAGGATGATGTCATCTTGAGATCCTTAGCTTAATTCCATTGGCAAAGATCCTTTTTCTAAATCAGGTCACATTCACAGGTTCCTGGACATGGACATAGCTTTTTGGGGGCTACTATTTAACCCACTATAGGGTGTGGGTTGCCCTCTCCTGGGAGCTCCTGATGGGAGCTTGGGGAGGCCCAGAAGCTCTGCCAGCACCTGCTCATCCTGTGTAGCTGGATGTCATTCAAGTGTGACTGCGGGAGGGTGTGTGTGTGATGGGGCAGGACGTTGCAGGGGCAGGGCTGGGAGGACCTGGCCTGGTGTAGCTCCAGCTCCATGTCCTGAGGGACAGGCCGTCTTCTTCCCGTCCTTGCTGCCACAGGGCCTGGTACGTAGGGGCCCCACAGTAGGTGCTTCATAAACACTTAGTGGTCAGTGCTTAATAAATACTCATGATAGATGATTATGATCTTCGTTGATTGATCCAGCCTTGAGAATGTGGCATTGAACAAAAAAGCCCAATATTTTCTTGGAGAATTTCCATAAGACTTTTTACAAGTAAACAGCAAAAAAATTTACTATTTTTAATAAAATGATATGTGCTCATTATAATAAATTTAAGCAATTGTGAAGTACAAAGGAAGTAAAAAAAAACACCCTAATAATAATCCTACCATCCAGACGTATTCATTCTTACCATTTGCTAAGTGCCCAGACATCTTGGCATCATAGACAGAGAGGCATAAATAAATGGGATTGCTCTGTTTGTGCTCCTTTGTAATAAAAAGAGTTAAATTCAATTTTACTTGCATTTAACCGGTGCAGAAAAAAATCAGGCAGCTCAGAAGGAATCCCTGAAGGTTAGGAAAATGTTTCCTCTCTATAAGAGGTATTAATTCCTGTAAGAGTCTCTAAAGATGAGATAAAAGATTTAAGAGAAACAACAACAAACCTTTGAGGGTGGAGACAATTTTTTTTTCTAAATTATTTCAACTTTATACATAGTGGTTGGCTCCCTGCTTTGAACTATGAGAACCAGCTGGTTTTGGAGGTGATGCTATCTGTGACCTCGGCCCCTCAGATGGTGTGACATACTCCTTTTCTGGGTAACTCTGTGCCCCTACCATGAGGCTAGGCTGGCAGATTCTGCATCTCCAGCCACGTGGAGGGAGAGTCCGGAGCCCCAGCTCATTTATAGGTGGAAATCAAGCTGAGCCCCTTGTGGGAGTGAATTGGGTTTATTAGCAAATGACACAGGCTGAGCCGATTTGATTTGGCAGCAGGACCAAGAAGTTTCTGAAATGTCAGATGTTAATAGGATGGCTAGTTGGCTCTAAATGGGAGGCCAGAAGGGAGGAGTGGATGGCTGGGTGGTGTCATCTGCTGTGGAAGAGCGAAAGAGGAGGAATTGGGGAGAAAGGAAAAACGAGGTAGGGAGGGGAGAGGAGGGAAGGAGGGAAAGAAGGTGGAAAGACAGGAAGGGATGAGAAAGGTGAGGTGGAGGAGTTGGGTTTGCTTCATGGAGGATCACTCACTGGCAGGCCTGGGCCTAGTTTGTCCCCAGATATGCTTTGTTGGACCAATGTGATGTTAAAAAATTCATCTCACTTCCATTGGGAGGGATGTGCTCTCTCCAGCCCTCATGTCCTCCCTGGCTCCTAAAGGCATCTGGGTTTAAGACCTTTGCTGGATGCCCTGCTGCTGTTTCTAGAGCTCTCTGTTCCCAGGGGCTGGTCCTGGTGAGTGGTCCAGGCTCAGAGGAGACCAGAGTTGCATTTCACCCCAGAGGTATGGTGGGGATCAGGATGATTCTGAGAATCCATTGGATCCCTGCATGGCACCCTGGCCCACCTGCCCCTCGTGGTTGTCCAGGACAACATGTGAGTGTTCCTTTGGGGTGGTCATTCCATGGTCAGGAGAGCCGCGTTGTGGGAGACAGGAGGCGGTTGCTGTGGTTTATTTATCTTCGTCTCCTTAGGCTTGGTGACTCTGTTGAACTGGGATGATATGATCTTTACTCTTTGAGAGTATGATGGCTGTGAGGAGGCAAAGCCCCAGAAACCACCTCTGAGAATGACTCAAGATGGGAAATGACCTCTACTGAGTAGTCTGGTGGAGGCAAGGTGGCCTGAGTTTGCACAAAAGGCACGAAATCCTTGAACAATGCTCTCTCTGTCACTTCCGCATGAGGGGATGGATCCTGGGGTCTAGAGTCCCCAGAGTGAGTCTCTCAAACACAGAATAGTGAAGCAGAAAGCAGGTCAGGAACCATGGTCAGGTCTGAGGAGCAGGAAGGTGGCTCTTCAAAGCCTCGGAGGGTCCAGTAAGTGTCAGGGCTGGGCCTTGTCACCTGGAGAGCAAGGCTGAGCTGGGGATCCAGTGCCTGGGGTACCTGAGGTTAGTGCTGGCAGCAGAGGTGGGAACCAGGAAGCCCAGGCCACCCGGGTCATTGGTCCAACCTGAGTCATTATGGACAGGCAGTGCCCCAAGTCCTGTGTGCATGGCATGGCCCTCTACCACCCCTGGTGGGCCCCTTTTCTCCTTGCTGCATGAGTCCTGGGCCTAGTGGAGGTCAGGAGGTCAGCACAGAGCTTCAGGGCAGTTATGAAAATAAAGTTCCCCCCGGCTTGTGTGTATGTGCCACAGAGCATTTTAGTTTTGAGGAGCAGGGAAAGGTGACTCCGTCAGAGGCATGGTGCTAGAGTGTCAGAGTTCTTCCCTCCACACAAAGTCTGACTGGGCCTGTACCTGTCAGGAGGTCTGTATTAACTTCTTATGGCTGCTAAAACAAATGACTACAAGCTTAGTCGCTTAAGACAACACAGATTTATCATCTTATAGCTCTGAAGGTGAGAAGTCTGAAGTGGATCTCACTGGGCCAAAATCAAGATGTCGACAGGGCTGCATCCCTTCTGGAGGTTCTAGGGAAGAATCCATTTCCTGGCCTTTTCCAACTTCTAGAAGGCCACCTGCATCCCTTGGCTTCTGGTCCCGTTCCTCCATCTTCAAAGGCAGCGACGTTGGGCCAGGTCCTTCTCATGCTGCCGTCTCTCCGGTTCTCTCTCTTCTGCCTCTTAATTATAAGGACCCTTTTGATTGCGTTGGGCCCACCAGGATAATCCAGGATCCTCGTCTCATCTCAGGGTTAGCTGATTAGCAACTTTAATTCCACCTGCAGCCTTAATTCCCCTTTGCCAACATGTAATCTCACATATTCACAGATTCTGTATTAGGACAAGAGCACCTTTTGGAGGGGGGCGTTATTCAGCCTCTGACAAGGTCAGGCCACCTTCATGGTTCAGCAGGAGAGGCTGGGCTTTGTTAGACCTGGGCTCCTCATCTGTAAAATGGGGAATTTTTCCCACTTCTTAGCGGGAAATCCAGAGGCCCAGCACACAGTAGGTCTTCCTTCTGTGGGATTCCATGGTCCTGTGATTGATTCTCCACCTGCCTGATTTCTTGCTTTGTGAGCCCATGGCCGATTATATGACTTTGGATGTCCTCCCCCTGACCATGGGGTTTGAGGAGTAGGCACGATGCATATCCCGAAGCCTTCTGCAGAGAGAAGGAGGCCACACGTACTCACACTGTCATTCTAGAGCTGAGATGTGACCTTGATTTTGTTACTCTCAGTCAGCAACTTGCTGATCCCCCATCCAGGTGGAAAGATCACCCCTCATAAGGCAAAACAAACAAAAAAAAACATACATGAGCTTCACCCAGTCCTGATTTGGAGTCGTCCAAACTTTTCTTGAAAGGAGGTGCTGTTACCTACCTCCAATCACACATTGTCATCTTCCTTCCATCTAACCTGGATCTTTCTTGCTGCAGGTTCAGCCTGCTGGCTCTCAGTTTATCTGGCAGAGAAACAGCATAGCTGCCCACCAGGTTGATAATGACACCTAATCCCGGTCACCTGCTTCTGTCCTGTTCTAACAGTGCCATCACTTCCATCCCCAGGACCACCCTCTGCTTCTTTCTGATAGAGTGGGCTGTCTGTCCTGCAGAGCCTGTGGGTCTGGGGTCATCCTGGGGTGAGGGAGGGAAGGCCCGTGGGAGGAGAGGGAGGCACTTCATTATGCTGGGACTAGCCGTGCTTAGATAATCTTCCCCAGGTGACCTGCCTGGCACGGAAAGTCCCCCTCCTGGTCCCCCAGGTCAGATAGCGTTGCCTGGCTACGGGGCAGCCAGCGAGGCTCTGGCAGGGAGAGTAAACAGGCACACATGTTTAAAATTCAGTATCACTGGACAGGCAAACACCCCAGCGGGGCCTCCCAGCTCACTGATAATCTCCAATTCTCCTTGCTCCGTGAGTGAGGGGGCTCTGCACTGAGACCCAGATGGTCTCTTCTAGGAATTGGCCATCAGCTGTTGTGAGGGACAGGAAGGACGTGGGCGAGTTACAGCCTCAGCCCCATGGGGACTATCACCCTGGTCACCTGGGCAGGACTCACAGGAGACCCTGTGGCTGACTTGGACTCCTCAGCTGGATGGGGCTTTCAGGGCAAGGGGCTCTGGGGTGACTCGTCCAGATTTTGCCATGGACTGCTGTGGTGGGGCGGGCCCCTGTGGAAGGTGTGCCCTGCACGGGGACCGAGCACAGGGGATGAGTGGGGGCTGAAAGCAGCAATCTTCTGGCCAGCTAGGTGTCCTCTGAGGGGCTGCATATGATCAGAGGAAGGGATGCCTTTTCCAGTTGGTCAACCTGGAGGGGTGTCCTTTTCTAATTCACACAAAGGCACTTCATAGCCTAGCTCAGTCCTGCTAAAGGGAAACTCATTAAGTTGGTTGAATCCCGAAGACCACATGTGGGATCCTGAACATTTGCCTTGTTCCCAGGCAGCCTCGTTGCCTCCTGCGGTGGAGGAGGGGGTCCTAGCAGCTGTGGGCAGACCCACTCCTTCTGTATGGGGTAGGAAAGTTGGCTGGCCTCCTCTTAGCAGGAGGTGCACAAAGGGCTGCTTGGGGCATCTCCAGGGGTACCTGATGAGGGAGACCCTGGGATGGTGTCCTAGAAAGGTCGTTCCTAGCAGGGATCATGTGACGGCAACATGGGTGGTCTAGAGCCAGCGAGGTGGCTGTTTTCCCTGCATGTGCTTTGTGCTTGCTCCTCTTCTGTCACTCAGTCTTCTTCCTCTCTCCCCACCCTTTAGCCTCCCTCCTTCTTTCCAGATCTCCTCACTCAAAGGCACAGCTTGGATGCCACCTCTCCTGTGAAGCCTTTCTTGACTCCACTAGCAGGAGTAAGTATTCCTTGCTCTCCTGCACAAGAACACCTCACACATGGAAGTGCCAGTGAAATCCCTTCATTCACTTTGCGAGTATTTACTGAACACCTGCCACAGGTTAGGGACTACTTTCAGCTTGTGGAGACAGCAGTGAACATGGCAGACACGATTCCTGCCCTCATGGAGCTTACCTGCCAGGGAGGGAGATGGACTGTAGGTGCGAAGTAGTCAGGTGATGGTGGCTTCTGATCGGTGCTCTGAAAGAGAGACGCACACATGGTGCTTGAGTGGTCAGCATTTCAAGAGTGCTCTTTGAGAATATTGGCGTCTGTTGGGGGAGAAACGGCTTTCCATGGGGGCTCAAGGAAGGCTTCTGGAGGAGGTCACATTTAAGCTGAGCCCTGAAGGATGGGAAGGAATGGCTGTGTGGAGAGCTGGGAGTGTATGTGGACAACAAAAGCAAAGGCCCCAAGGTGGGGAAGATGTGTACTTTTGAGGAACAGAGAGGAGGCCTGTGTGGCTAGAGTAGAGTGAACCAGAGGAGGTTGCAGACAAGCAGAGCATGCCAGGCCTGTGGGCCTCGGGAACAATTTGGATCCTAATCAGCAGACTGAGGTGATTTATATCTGGTTGCCGTGTGGAGAAGGGATTACAGATCAGCAACAGTGGATGGAGGGAGACCAATATTACAAATGCACTTTCCTTCTTCAGGAGACATGACCTGTCCTGTGGGCCTGGGAGAGCAGGGTCATAATTTCACATCCTAGACATATGAAGACTATTGCTCTAGTCTGGGCAAAAAGTGGAGGGGGCTTGAACCTGGATTGGGGGGTTGGCGATGGAGATGGAGAGAAATGGATGGATCTGAGATATGTTGAGCAGGTTGAGACAACAGGGTGTACTGATGGATTGGATGTGGGAGGTGAGGGGAAAGGGAGGAATCTAGATGTCTGGTCATCCTACATGGGACCTGAGTAACGGGTGGGTTTTGGTCCCATTTTTTTGAGATGGAGAAGCCTAGGAAGGTTCAGAGAGGAAGATCAGGGCGTCTATTTTGGACACACTGAGTTTGAGATTCTCATGGGACTGTGAAGTGGAAAAATCAAATATGCATTTGGAGATGCTGATTTGAAGGTCCAAGGAGAAGTCAAGGTTGGAGCTAATTATTTGCGGAAATCAGCGTAGAGAGGTATTAAATCCAGGGAGATGGATGTAGCTTGGGAGGACAGTGGAGACAGAGATGAGAGGAGGGCCCAGGCTGAGCAGCCTTGAAGATCTTCCCAGAGGAGATCCTCCTCCCCTGGAGGAGCCTACAAGGAGGGCTGAGGGAAGCCCAGAGGAGGGAATGCTGCAAGGAAGAGGGAGTGGTGCTGAGAGAAGAAGCTGGCAAAAGTTCTTGGATTTGGCAACATGGAGATCATTAGTGACCTTGATAAGAGCAGCTTCAAGGGAGCTGTGGGGCCATATTGATCAGTTGATGGAGGCAGGAATACTGTCACTTAAGGTGTGCAGAATTCTACAGAGCTGACCAGTGTGGCCAAGCATAGGAAGACCAAGACTCCATCTGCTACAGCTGGAGGTGGGGTCTCCCATGTGCATGGCCAGGCTATCTTCTTGGTGGCAAAGAACCCATGACTGACTGCTCTGCCCTGCGAAGGCAGTGGTCTCCTTTCTCAATCTGGGCATGCTCTCCCAGGGCAGAACAGATCCAGGCTGCATGATGGTTCTAGGAGAGGATGGTCATGAGGGTGAGTGCCCAGCCTGAGCCCCGTGGGTTCAGCCAAAATCATGATGTACCTTCCTTCTCCAGTGTACATATCGCGTCATTTAGGCGTGGGAGAGTAGGGTCATGATTTCACCTCCTGGTGGCCCTTTCAGACTGGTCACTCCCAGAGATCCAGTTTATCCTTCTCCCTGTACAGCTGTGTGGCCAAAGGAACTCCGAATTTAGTGAAAATGGGGCTATGCCCTGGGCTCAGGGCATATCACCTGCCCTTTGGGGAGCTGAAAGGGTCCTGGAACAGTGCTTCTCAGAGTGTAAGAGGCCAGAGCTCTTTTTGAATATGTCTGCTTTGCAATCACCTGTCTCGGTTCTATCCACCCAGCGCAGGGAGATGACTTGGAGCCCCAGCTTTGGGTCCAGACCTTCCATATGGCTCACCAGACCCCCTTGTGGCTGATACCATCAACCCCAGATGGTAGGCTGGGGGAGACTGAGGAGTGGTGACAAGCCACCAGCTGCCCGCTGAGTCCTCTGCCGACCTCACCACTCAGGTGCCCCTGGAGACCTCCTTAGGGGGGAGCAGGCTTAAATGGGGGCTGCAGCAGCCTCCTCAGTCAGAATGAACTTCTGCTGTTGTGTCCCACGTTTCCAGCATGGCAGGCTCATCTGCTGTTCCAGTCCCACCCAGCCTTTGGCTTCAGAGCGAGGTCTGGAAGGTGGCATCAGCCCTCCGAGCCAGGTGCCCGCACTACATAAAACACATCCACTGGTTGTGCAAATCTCTTTTGATAGAAAAGGAATCGGATTGTGAGAAAGAGGCTGAGGTCTCTGACTTCATCCTCCTTCACTTGGTGCACCTCCTTTGTTGTCGGTCTGCTTTGGAGGGGAGCATTGGGCAGGCAAATTGCAAACAGCAACAGATGATAACTGTTTATAGCAGGAGGGCGTGTGCAGCTGGCTAATGGTCCTGCCTTGGGGGCCCATAAACCTCACCCAAGACCAGCCATGTGTGTTTGCGTGAGTGAGTGTTTATTGCGTGTGTGGGGTGAATGTGAATGTTGGGGTAACTCTTTGTTGTACTATCTGTGTATTTTGGGTGTCTGTTTGGGGGTGGGTGTTGTGGGACTCTGCGTTGGTGTGAATGTATTTGCAGCCGAATGCTTCCTCCAGCCGGGACAGCTGGGTCTGGGATGGGCAGCCCAATGGCCCTGCCCCAAACCTTGTGAGGGTCTACATTTGCCCGTGTACCCCATTCATCATCCCCAGCTGGCAAAAGGGGGCAGGGGGATTGTGTTATTTGACATATGGTTTACGGGGAAGAGAGCTGTTAAGCGTCCAAGTCCCTATGGGGTTGTATATGTATAATTAGGCTGTTGGAGCTCAGAAACTGACTGTTAGAATCACTCGGGACCGAAGCATTTATTTAGGTAATCATTAACTAGAAGATGGGGAAGGAAGAGAACGTGCAATTTGCAGACGGCCCCTTCCTGCAGGTGAGCCTGAAATGATACTCCCAGCAGCCTTCCTCCCGCCATCTCCCTCTGGGGAGGGGAAGGCTGGGGTCCTTTAGGGGCTGGTGGGGCTGAGGTGGGATGACTTGGATGGCATCTCTCAGGCCCATCAGGAGCATGAGCCCCTGGTCACCAGTTTCTGATACTGCCCTTCCCTCAGCCCAGCCCAGTGGCCCAAAAACACGTGTTGATTGATTCAGTTCTCAATCTGGTACATCTGATGAGAACCCACTATGTGCTCAGCAAGGGCCTGGCTCCGGTGAAATCCCAGTGAAGTGTTGTCCTGGGTGGAGGAGGTGGTAACAGGAAGAGCCCAGATAATTGAAATTCTGGCTTAGATCGTCTGTAAATCTTGCTTTTGCCTCTTCCTACAGTGCTGATGTGGGTCTGGGGCCTCTGTTTTTCTTCTTCCCCTTCGAGTGGAGGTTGTGCAGCTGGGGGCTTCTCCTAGGCAGGAGGGTGCTGGGAGCAGCCAGGTGCTGGGCAGTCAAGACCTGCTGCCGGTGATAGGGCACCCAATGATTTCTCTGGGGCAACAGTGCAGTCCCAATGGGGGGGGGAAGGGAGAGAGGCCACCTGCGTACCCCACAATGAGTGTGGAAACTGAGGCACAGAGACAGGAGAGGCCTGTGGAGAGGGTTTGTTGGTATATGTCTTCGTATATGGTGCCTCCTACTTTAGAAGTGGTGTGAGCTTGCGTCCTTCCGCTCAGTCACTTTTACCCCCAAACAACCCTGGGGGGTGAGTTGAATGGTGAAAATAGGATGAATCTTTGTTTTGGAGGTAAGTGAACTGAGCTCTGTTCACGGTGAAGTGACTGACAAGAGGAGGACACCCTCCCCAGTGGTAGCTAGTATGAGATGATGCTAGACTCTGCCAGGAGGGCATTGGCACAGGGGGGCAGCGGGGAGATGGAGAGGGAGCCTCGGGCAGGGGACAGCTTCGGAGATAAAAGAAGGGGAGAGGAGTCTGCTGGGGAGGGCGCAGTTTCCGCATCTGCCGTGATGGGTTCTCTCTGAATGGGCAAACCCAGAAGGACCTTCTTTGGTCTCCCTTCCCTCCCAGGCACAAGTCAAGGCCAGGCCTGGGGGAGGAGGCTAATCGGTACCAGGGTCCACAATGCTTGGTATTAAAATTCACTTGGTGGAGGGGGGTGGCAGTTGTAGGGCTCAGAAGGCTTCTGCTGCCCTGGCCTGCAAACCCAGAGTCTAGGTGTGCTGGGCAGCCTGGCTGCAGTTTCTGCTCTCAAAGAGCCAGCAGGGAAGTGGGCAGAAGGGAGGGGAAGGAAGTGTAATGTCAGACGGTGAGTGAGTTGGAAGGTGCCCTGGTTTATGCAGGAACCTTGCCTGGGGAACAAAGACCACTGAGGAGTGATGGAGGGAGGGAGCCATGCCCCTGACACTCAGCCAGACATCCACCCCCCAATTAGGAGAGTGTACAGCCATGGAGCGTGTGACACTTTGCATTTCTGGGACAAGGAGGCTCAGAGGGAAGCAGAGATTTTTCCGGGAGGCCAACACTGCGCTCTGCTCCTACCCTCTCTGCCTCTGGGTCACTTTATTTCCTATTCCTCAGGGATAGACACAGCGGGGGGACCTGGGCTTCTTGCCTGGGTCACGGTCTGGCCAATGCTGAGACCAAATCCACACTAACCCCCCTCACTTTCCTCCTACAAGCCCATTCAGGCTGTTGCCTCTCCTTGGGTGCCTAACCCTGCGGATCACCCTGTTGCAGGCCTAGCAGGGTTTATCTCAAATAACCTGATGAGATTTACAGAGCTGTATTTCCAGTGTCCCCACTGTGAGGCTCAGCCCTGAAGCCGAGCCCAACTTTGTCAGGAAGACTGGAAGTTTCAGGCCACAGACTGGATCAGAACCAGGAGCTCTGGCGACTGGCACCCCAAAACCTGGCTTGGAGAGTCTTCACGGTGTAGACGCCACAATGCCTTAACTGGTGCTGGGCTGGGAACAAGTTGTTCCAAGGTAGGGACAACTTGGAAGCAGGAACCCCAGTTGTTTCCTGGAAAATGGGGCTGGATTGCCCCAGGGCAGCCACCTCTCACAGCGCCCCTTGCAAGCACCCACAGGGTCTTCTGGCTTCGTTCCTAACCACTGACGGTGAACATCATCCAGTCTTCATCTCCATGTCATTTATGCTTTAGGTTGGTACAGGGCTTTCTAGTTTACAAAGCACTGTCGGAGCTCTTCTGGTTCTTACAGCCACCCTGGAGAAGCATTATTTTCCCCACTTTATAGATGACAAAATTGAGTCTTGGAGAGAGAAATACAGCACTCCCCTTAGCCAACTGGAAAGACACACACTTGAGGCTTGTGATGTCAAGTTCATCCTTTCTACTACCCCAAGAAATAATTACTGAGTACAAATAATTACTGAGTGTCTACTACTGTATTTCTTCGCTTCTAAGACACACTTTTCCCCCTCTCATTTAACAACTGCGAAATCAGGCTGCATCTGTCTCACCAGCAATAGCATGCCGTCGTTTGTAATTGGCGGTGTTTTTGCTTCATTAATGGTCCCTAAAGTAATGTGGATCTTACAGTGGATGTCATTTAGATTTGATGAAGTCTGGTGTGTGTATAACTCTGGTGTGTGTAGACATAGCTTCTGCCTGCCAGGAGTTTTCAGTTTAGAGGAAAGATCAGACAATCCTCGCCGTGAATATGAAACAGAATGTGATGTCAAGTGCTCGACCCAAACCAAGTCAAGTGCTATGGGAATTCTGCCTGAGAGGTTGAGAGAGACTTTAGGGAGGCTGGGTGGGATTTGCACCCTGAGCATCGTGCTTCTTGTGTATCAACCAGCCAATCTAAACAGTGTCCCCAAGCCCCTGTCAGGGTGTTGGTTCAAAACTTGGATGCTGGAGGCTGACAGTGTTTGTGTCGCTGATGCTGCCTGTTGACTTAGTTAACTCTCAGCCTCAGTTTCCACAACTTAGAGTGGGAATAATGAGTGACTCCTGGGTGGGCACGAGGATCAGATAAGAGAACGCAAGTGAAGTACTGAGACCAGGGGCTGGCACATACAGGGAGAACCCAATAAATGTCAGCTGCTCCCATCACGAAATCAATTCTAAAAGTTCAGCAGATGTAGAGTCGGCTACATTTGTTCATCAGCTGCTGCCCTCGTGTTAGGTGTGTTTACGTTTGTCACCTCATTTCATCTTCAAAAGCACCGGGAGGTGGGGATCATGATCCCACCTTTACAGATGAAGAGAATGGGGCCCGAGGTCACAAAGCTGGCCAGAGGCCGGGCTGGGATTCAGATGCTGGTCTGTCTGACACCCATTCTGGTGCTGTTTTACTGGAGCACAGCTGCTGGTGAATAACCGTAGGTGAGGAAGGAAACCCTGCTGATCCCAGTGGACTCGCTTCAGGCGGGGTATTTTATAATCAAAATTATTACCGCTGGCTGTTCTTTATAGTGGGTTTTCTGGTGTAGAAGGAAGAGAGGTCTCGTTCAGAGGCACAGGAGGCTAATTTGACAGAGGAGACATGTGCTCAGACCTGCACCTCCCCTCCCCATGTCCACTGCCTGCGGACAGTGGGCGGTTTTGCCTCCCCCAGAGTGGCTGTTTGTCTCCCTGGCCCTCATTCCTTCTTCTGTGCTTGGCTGTCCTCAGGGCTCACTCTCCTGACCTTCGGGCCCTCCCTGCTCCCCTGGAGAGGCCGCCAGTGTGTGGTCATGCTGCCGCTGCTGCTCATGACCCTGCCGGGGCTGTGGCCTCCTCACCCAGAGCCTTCTTCCTGCCCTCTGAGTTTAGGACAGGCAAACACGCTTATCTTCCCTCCCTACACTTTCCCCCCTCTTCCTCTCCATTCTCTCAACCTCATCCCCACCTAGAACACTTGTCTCTGCTATTAATAGGCTGTGTGACCTTAAGCAGGTCAGTTAACGTCTCTGAACTTCAATTCTCACCTCCTCCTGAACTAGATTATCTCAAGGGTCCAATGGGATGTTGTGGGCATGAGTCCTGGGCCTGCACGTTGACTCCTGCTCTCCCACGGTGGATCCTTAGATGCAGGACTTGATTTCCCTTTACCTCCATGGCCTTATCCGCAAAATGGGGAGAGTAACTCCTTTCTGGAAAGTCCTTCCTTTGCGGGTCAGCCGTTGCCCACTCCTCCACGTGTCCATGCAGGTGTTGGCTTACCCCATTACTGTATTTACTTCTGTGATTGTCTTAGTCACTAGATGGAAGGCATTTCCTTAATTCAGTTCTTCACTCAGCAGGTATTTCTTGACACCAGTATACCAGTTGCTGAGGTTACAGATGAAGTGGGGGAAACAGATAAGAAATTACCATACAGAGAGATGAGTGATTTAGTAGGGCACATGTAGGATGCTTTGGGAGTACCACTTGGAGGAAGGCTGGTGGCCAGGAAGGCTCCCTGAAGGAAGTGATCTCCAAGCTAAGGCCTAAAGGACAAGCAGGAGTCAACTAAATAACGGAGAGTAGATAGGAGGAGAGTGACTGAGGCTAAACTTCTCTGGGTCCCTAGCCCTGAGCCAGTGCCTGGCCCAGAGGGGATCCATAAGTTCTTCGTCTCTCTCCTTCCTTGATGCTTCTGAATGCATTCCTGTGCAGAGGCCACTTCCTGGGCCCTGGGGTGCTGTGGCCAAGGGGGTTGTAGAAGTATTCTGGACAGGGCATGTCCTTGGGGGCTGGGCTGCAGGGTCGGATTGGGGTAGGGGCTCTGATACACGGCTCATTAGCTCTGAGTAGGATTCAGATGAGCCAGTAGTAGGTGCAGGAGGGAACAAGGAGGATGTTAAGGATGCAGGAGCCTTATCCTGGGTCCCTTTCTCCAGGGAGAGGAGAGACAAGCTCCTTAGGGACAGCGTAGTGAGGCCCCTTCATGGGCAGGGAGGCTGGTGAGCTTGACCACATCCCTTCTTGTAACATGATCTTTTATATCAGAAGTGTAAGAGCTGGAAGGGATGTGGCTAGCCTTCTCTGCAGCCAGGGTCCCCTCTAGCACCTGACTCCTCCAAATGTGAGAGGGGGCCCAGTTCACATCCTAGAACTCTGCCCCTCTCCTCCCCGTACCCCTTCTGACCTCCAGGGTCACTTCAGGCTCCCAGGGCTGGACCCATGCCAAAGCCTTCTCTGACCTCGATTGAGCTGTGCTCTCCCCCTGGGGACCTTTCCTGGCCTCTCTGGTCTCCCATGGATGCTGTTGGGGTTTCTGGAGCTCGAGCAAGCGCAGAATGGGGCTGGGCTGGAGAGAGGTGATGGGCTGTGTGTCTGGCAGCAGCTAAACTGGAGGAGGGAAAGATGGGCTTCCTGGGTGGGGCTGAGCAGGTGGTGGGGCCTGTCTTGGGGGCCGGGGCATGAAGAGCGAGCATGGAGGCAGGGCTGGGAGGAAGGAATGATGATCATCACAGTTGCTATTTACTGAGGGTATTTGTGCCTCGCCCTCCCTGGACGCATCCTACACACCACATCCTGTTCTACCACCGCCTTGCAAAGTGTGTCAGAGCTCTCCATTTTACAGATATGGAAACTAAGGCCCAGAGCCTGAGTGACCAGCTCTCACAGTTTGTAATCACCAGAGTCACGAGTTGAAACCTGGCCTGCTGTGCACTGAGTCTGGGGCTATTTCTACCACACCACACTGCTTTTTTTTGAGAGATTTAAAAATTCATTCCTTTCCTTCTGAGTCAAGGACATTGCCTCCCTCCCAAACGTGGAACGGGGCTGAGGGTCGTGAATGGATATTAAATGTGATGTGTTTCCAGTGTTGGAAAGTGACTTTGGGACCCAGGTGGGCCCTGGGCTGCACTCCGGGGCCTGGCTCCTCACTCTCCAAAGGGTTCTTGTGAAAGCCCTTGAGCACCTCTGGGGCTGGAGCGGTAGATGTGGTAGGAGTCTCCGCAAGCCACTTGCTTTATTCATTTTTAATTTTTCTGGTGGGATAGCCACAGGGCATGAGGACGGCTCTCTTTTTTGAAGCACATTAAAAATTTTTTTAAGCCAAAGTAATACATGCAGTGATTTAAAAAAAAATCCAGGCTGTTCATGAAAGAAAGCAGTTCGCTATGCCTCTGCCCACTCCTACAGGCTCTACCTGCAAAGGAACCGCTCTTACTCTTTTAGCTGTTTCCTCAAATCTTTGAGTAAGATGATTTGGGCTGTGTGAGGTCCATGGGAATGCCTTTAACGACGCAAGCACTTGCTTTTTTCTTTTACTTTGTTTTTATTCTCCTTACACATAAGGCTTCTCCATTCGCAGTTGGGAAAATTGAGGCCCCAACCAAGTGTGGAGCCTGCCTTGAGTCCCACAACATATCAGACATCAGGTCTCCTTCAGGCCTTGTGCTGTCGCTGGCATCTCGTGCCTCGGTCCTGCCCTCCATCACCGGCACTGCTGGGAAATCATTCAAGAGAAGGATAGAAGGGTAGGAATGCTTCCTGCACCCTGACTCTCCTCGGCCCCTGAATGGGTCTCCTCTTACAACCTGCTGGCATGGTGCCTCCCCCCTGGGAGGGACCCCTTACCCTTACAACATAAGATGTGTAGCGGCTCCACCAGTCCTGGGCCCCCCAGAAAAACAGCAGTGGCAAAGGAGAGGTCAAAGGTCAGGGCTAGTCAATGTGGAATAACAGCTCCGGGCAGACACCCAAATCCTGCAGTTCCTTGTTTGATCTTAAGGAAGTTGTCCAACGTCAGCAGCAGCAGCTGGGGTGGTAGCAGCCACAGCTACAGTGGTGCTCAGACAGACACACGGGGCCCCCCGACTTGCAGGGGAAGGCAGTGGTGGAAGATGATGGATTTCTTAAAGAACCTTTTGGTGAGTGTCCCGGGGCTGTGGAGGAATGCCTGTCCAGGGCCCACTGCCTGGAGCTGCCTGGAGCGGGTGGATGGGGGAGGAGCCAGAGCCCCTCCTGCTGGCACCTGGCAGGGAGCCCCTGGTGGCTGTTGGCCTATCATGGGGCGTGGAAGCCACCTGTTGCTCAAGGGAAGGAGGAAACAGAGATCAGGGGCAGAGGGGACTGTGTGTGTGGAGGGGGACGCGGGAGGCCATGGGACAGTCAGGGGCCAGGGCCTTTCCTCCCTGGCTTGGAAACTGGGCAGAGCTCACCTCTATGCCAGAGTCTGAGGGGACCCACAGCCAGCTGCAGGCTGTGCTGCAGGTGGGGGTGCCAGGGCGAGAGAGGGAGGGACTCTGGGGCTGGGCTTCTGCCTGGCTGCAGACACTTGGAGCTGGCCAGGCCAGTCCTGTGGGACACTCCCCCTCCCCTGTGTGCTGTGGTGCCTGGGATGGCCCTGGCAGGGGACTCTGCATCCTGTCACAGAGCCTCAGAGCGTGTAGTTAGTGTGACACTTGGGAATGGTATGTGTGACGTTCCCAGCTGGCCTGGAGAGTCAATGTCCTTTCCTGCCAAGCCGGATTGTCCCTGGGGGCTCTGTGGGTCCCCTGTTTCAGCTTTGCCAGGCCCTCTGTGCCCCTCTTGGTGAACATGGGGGCCCTGGCTGACTGGGCCAGGTGGGGACTGCTAGGCTTTGCTGCATTCACAGACCTGCCTGCTGCAGGTAGGGGGTGGGCTGTGTTCTCTTCCTTTCTCTGGGGGAGCTGAGGGTGATGGTTTAGAGATGAGTGTGGGGAGTGACAGGACACTTGTTTGAGGGTTGGGCCAAGGAGTCCCCCATACTCAGGCTGTTGCCACCACTGGCTGCAGGACGGGGAGTGAGCCTGGTGATTCTGTTACAAACAGATGTGGCTTGACCCCCTGGACTTTGGCTGGGGTGTGGAGTGGTACGTTGGAGGGTGTTAAGCTGGGGACTGATGTCATCTTATTTATCTTCAGAAAGACCATGTGGCTGTTGTATGGGGAGCTGGTCAGGCAGGTGCTGATGTGGAGGCTGGGAGCCTGGCAAGGAGGCTCCTCTATGGTCCTGGTGAGGAACAAGGAGAGATGGGGAGGCGGGGGAGCTGCTGAGAAGGGCTCAGACCTGGGATGTATTTTGACAGTAGACTTGTAGGTGGTTTGAGTGTGGGGAATGAGGGATGAAGGAATCAATGATGACCGTTGGGGTTTTGTCCTGAGTGCCAGGGTGGGTGGAGGAAGGTTTTTGAGGAGAAAAGTTGATGAGTGTTCTCTTGGGCCTTGTTAAGTCTGGGATGCCTACCAGACATGCATGTGAGATGTGGAGTTGGCAAACCCAGATAGATCTGGCCTTGAATCTGGCTTCTGCCTTTGCTAAGTGTGTTCACTTTGGGCAAGTTGTTCAACCACTCTGACCCTCCCATCATCCTCCATCCTCCCTCCCTCGGTGCTTGTGAGGCTTACGGGTGGCATTTGTGAAGTGCCTGATCCGGTGCCCAGTTTCCGCTACATCATGAGTACCCAACAGAGGATACCTTGGGGCTTCCTAAAACTTGGCTTATATCATCCCATTTTCTAGCTCAGGAACATTCAATGGCTGCCTGTTATACGGAGCAGAGCCTGGAACTTGTATCTTATACGCTGATTTGGCTCATAGATGTATTTTGTTTAGTCCACGTAGTGATTTTTAAGAATTTTAAGTGATGATCAACGTATAAGAATTGGGAGAGTCCACATACAAATTTGGATTTCTGGCTTATCTTGAGAAGTTTAAAACCCCGGTACCACTGAGCTTGTATTTCTGTTTGCAGCCTGGCTAGAGATAAGCAGTAGCTGCCTGTTTTGAAAGGGGAGTGGGCTCTTTAGTTTACCATTGTTTCACTTCCCCACTCTTCTTTTTGTTGAGGTAAAATTTACATAACATAAAATTAATCATTTCCAAGTGAACAATTCAGTGGCATTTAGTACATTCACAGTGTTGTGCAACCACCATCTCTATCTAGTTCTAAAATATTTTCATTACCCCTGGGTAGGACCCCATGAGGCAGTTACTTTTCGTTCTCCCTCCTTCCAGCCCCTGGCAACCACTAATCTGGTTTCTGTCTCTATGGATTTACCTGTTCTGGATGTTTCACAGAAATGGAAACATACTATATGTAACCTTTTGTATCTGGTACCTTTCATTTAAGCATAATGTTAAATATGCTTATAATACATATTTGCATATATGCATAATATGCATAATGAGGTTCATTCATGTTTTAGCAGGTACCCATACTTCATTCCTTTTTATGGCTGAATGGTATTCCATTGTATGGATACACCACAAGTTTATCCATCCATCTGTTGGTTGACATTCGGGTTGTTTCCATCTTTTGGTAGTAATGCTGCTATTCAGTGTACAAGTGAACAACATTCATATACAAGTATTTGTTAGAGCCCCTGTTTTCAGTTCTTTTGGGTCTCTACCTAGGAGTGGAATTGCTCGGTCATATGGTAACTCCATGTTTAACTTACTGAGGAACCGTGAAATTGTTTTCCGCAGAAGCTGTACCATTTTACATTCCCACCAGCAATGTATGAGGGTTCCAATTTTTCCACTTGCTTGCCAACACCTGTTTGCTGTTTTTTGCTTATAGCCATTCTAGTGGAATGAAGTGGTATTTCATGTGGTTTTAATTTGTATTTCCCTAATGACTAACGATGTTGAACATCTTTTCATGTGCTTATTGTCCATTTGTGTATCTTCTTTGGATAAATGTCTATTCAAGTCTTTCGCCCATTTTAAAATGTGTTGTTTGTATTTTTGCTATAAGAGTTCTTTATATGTTCTGGATACTGGACTCTTATCAGATGTATGATTTGCGAATATTTTCTCCCATTCTGTTGGTTGTCTTTTTACTTTCTTAATAATGTCCACTGAAGAAGAAAAGTTTAAAATTTTGATGAAGTCGAATTTATCTATGTTTTCTTTGTTTCTTATGGTGTCATATCTAAGAATCTACTGCCAATTCTAAGGTCATGAAGATTTATCCCTATGTTGTCTTCTAAGAGTTTTATGGTTTAGCTCTTAGGTTTAGGTTGTTGCCTGATTTTAAGATAATTTTCGTATATGTGCGAGGTGTAGGGGTCCAACTTCATTCTTTTGCATGTGGGTATCCAGTTTTTCCAGCCCATTTGTTGAAAAGACTATTCTTTCCCCATTGATTAGTCTTGGCATCCTGGTCAAAAATTAGTTAGCCATAAATGTATGGGTTTATTTCTGGACTCTAAATTCTATCCCATTGGTCTATATGTCTCTCTTGTTGCCAATACCACACTGTTTTGATCACTGTAGCTTTGTACTAAGTTTTGAAATTGGGAACTGTGACTTCTTTTTCAAGAAGATTTTGGCTATTCTGGGTCCCTTGAGTTTCCATATCACCTTTAGGATTAGATTTTCAATTTCTGCAAAGAATCCGGCTGGGGTTCTGACGGGGATTACACTGAATCTGTAGATGGCTCTAGGCAATGTGGCCGTCTTAATGTTAAGTCTTCCAACCCATGAGCAAGGGACATCAGACCATTTACTTAGGTCTTCTTTAATTTCTTTGATCAGTGTTTTGTAGTTTTCAGTGTACAAGTCTTTCGCCTCCTTTGTTAAATTATTCTAGGTTTTCTTTTCTTTGATCCTATTGCAAATGTAATTTTTTTTTTGAGATTGTTTTCTTAATTTTCTTTTCAGATTGAAACACCACTGATTTTTGTGTGTTGATCCTGTACTCTACAATTTGCTGACTTTATTAGCTCTAGTCGTTTCTTTGTGGATTCTTTCGAGTTTTCTATATTGGATCATAAAATCTGCAAATAGAGATAGTTTTACTTCTTCCTTTCTAATTTGGATGCCTTTTATTTCTTTCTCTCGCCTAATTGCTCTGCCTAGAACTTTCAGTACACTGAATAGTGGTGGTGAAAGTGGACATCTTTGTTTTGTTCCTGGTCTTAGGGGGAAAGCTTTCAGTATCATTGAGCATGGTGTTAGCTATGGATTTTTAAATTTATTTTATTTTATTTTATTTTTTTTGGTGAGGAAGATTGGCCTGAGCTAAAATCGGTTGCCAATCTTCCCTTTTTGCTTGAGGAAGATTGTCCCTGAGCTAACATTTGTGGCAATCTTCCTCTATTTTGTATTGTATTTTGTATTGTATCAGTTGAGATGATCGTATGGTTTTTTTTTTTTTTCTCCTAGTAATATGATGTATTACATTGGTTGATTTTCTTATGTTGAACCAAACTTGCTTTCCTGGAATAAATCCCCCTCTGGCCATGGTGTATAACATGCTGTTGGATTCAGTTTGGTAGTATTTTGTTGAGGATTTTTGCATCTATATCCATCAGGGAGGGGGTCTGTCATTTTCTTTCCTTCTAGTTTCTTTGCATGGTTTTGGTAATGCTGGCCTTGTAGAATGAGTTAGGAAGTGTTCCCTCTTCTTCTGTTTTTCTAGAAGAGTTTATGAAGAATTGGTGTTAATTCTTTTTTAAATGTTTGGTAGAATTTGCCATGAAGCCATCTGGTCCTGGGCTTTGTTGGGAGCTTTTTGATTATGAATCAGTCCCTTTACTTGCTATCCCTTCATGCTTTTATGTTACTTGCCTGGTACCTGTAGTCATTTGCATTTTTAAATCCTGCCTAAGAGATTTAAATGTAAGTCTGCCTAATTTTTAAGATGTCCTATAAAACCCTAGCCATCTCCCATTCTTCCTCATGCTGCCCCATCTCTGCTCTGGCCGGGTTGGTCCTTTTCATACCCCACCTTCATTAAACACAGTTAATGCTGTAGGTCAGTGGTTCTCAAAGTGTGGTCCCTGGACCAGGGGTAGCAGTATCACCTGGGAGCTTGTTAGAAATGGAGATTCTTGGGCCAAGAATCAGAAACTCTGGCAGTGGGGCCACAAACCTGTGCTTTAAGCTCTCCAGGTGATTCTCTTGTATTACCATTGCCATAGGTAACGGAAAGCCTTGTGGGCTCCCGGCCCAAGTTGATATGGCTGAGGCGGTGCCTCTGAAGGGATCTAGCAGTAGAGGAGCTGTGCTCAGTGTGAGTTGGTGGGAGGAGAGACCCAATAAGGGAAAGAGGAGCATGAGGGTAGGATGGAGGTGAGGGGGAGGGAGGCTTGGTTAGAACAGGACCTGTGTCTGGATGCAGCTTATCATTGGCGCACCCACTGGGGATAGGGTTGGCTGTCCAGGTTGCAGGGTGCGGTCCGTGGCCAGAGAATGGGCAATGCTTACTAGTAGGGACACAGGCCTGTCGAGCCCTGACTCCCAGGCCCAGGACTCAGCCTTACTGCCTGCTTCATTCTCATCTTGCTGGACAGAGTAGTCAGTCATTCATTCAGCAAACATTTCTTGAGCATCTGCTATGTGCCAGGCAGTTGTAGGCCCAGGGGTACAGCAGTGAACAAAATAAAGAGCCTCACCCTTGAGGACCTTCTATTCTAGTGAACCAGCCTTTGCCTTCTTGCAGTGCACAACTTGGTGTTTTCCACAGGCCTCGGCAGCCAGGCTGGCAGCCAGCTGACCCTTGTGCTGCCCGCCCTGTGGATGGGGGCCTCTGAGCCAGCCACAGAGCCAGGGCAGCCCGGCATGCGCTGGGGTTAGGCAGCCGTGGGACACATCCCATCTGGCTCCCACTGGGCTGTGTGCTCTGGGTTCCCAGCTCCCCCTACTTTCCAAAAATCTCTTTACACATCTCTCTAGAAATCCTTTTCTTTTGTGATGCTTCCTTCCCTGTGGGAACTTGCTCTGACCCCCATTTTCCTCTTCCTCCCAGCCCCGCCCAGCCCACATCCCATTTTCCTGGGACCTGTGTAGGGTGGAAACACCTTGTCCTCTATCCTTGTCTCATTTTGGTACTTCTTATTGCCGCTGACATGCCTTTACCTCCTCACGTGTGTCCTGGACTGAGGTAGGCAGGGATAAGGAGGCACCCACTATGTGCATGAGTGTGTCCTGTGTGGGTGCTGTGCCAGGCTCTGTAGACTGGCTCACGTTATCCCACCACAGCCCTGTGAATCCATGCTGCTGTTAGCCTGCAAGGTGCAGGCGTTCATCTGTGGTCCTGTGCTGAGCAGTGGGTGTGTGGTGCCTCCTGGGAACTGGGTGTAGGACGGCTGCTCATATGTAAACACACCCTGCCTCCAGGAGGGGAGGAGAGGAGCCCAGAGCTAAGACAGGACATCCAGCAGAGACTCTGCGGGCAGTAGGTGGGTGGCAGTGGGTATCACTTCTCCAACTAGGGTCAGAGAGGAGGAGGAGGGAGAGAGGAGAGTGCTAGTGAGGGCCTCCCGAGCTGCGATGCAACAAGGAGGAAAGAACAGGTGGCCGCCTGTCTGCAGGAAAAGGCCACATCCATGTGTAGAGCTTCCGTGGACCAGAGGAAGGCAGGCCGGGCTGCTCTTGCCCGTGGGAAGGGCACAGGATGGTGAGATGGGCAGCGGTGGCCATCCTATGCTCACACATGCCATGAGCACCACATGGACGCTGTATTCCTTCCATTGTTTCTATTTCTTTGCTGCTGGGCAGAGGCTGGCACTAGAGAGAGCAAGTAGAGGCATGGGGAAGGTTTCTCAAGACTGGCCTCCAGCATTCTCCCCCAAGGACTCACTTTGCCCTTCCAAAGGCAGACCAGCGGTTTCTATATTGGGAGGTGAGGACGACAAGGATTGAACCCGAACTAAACCCTGGGGCCCAGCCTGCGATTTCCTTGGCTGAGCGCTGGCTCTCGGTGATTATTTCACAGCCTGCTCGACTGGCTGTTAAAGCAGAGCCCAAGGGGAAATGCTGGCTGCTGCTTGGATTTGGGTGGCAATGGCTGTTGCTAATAATAAATTAGACAGCTGAGCGGACGCTGCTATTGATGAGGAGGCTGAATTACACTTCTCTGTGGCTTCTCGGTGGAGGGGGATCCCCTTCCTAAGGGTGCCCCGGGCAGGACTTCACTCTGTCCTAGAGGGCCTGTGGGACAGTGTCAGTGAGTCGGTGAGCATTTATTGAGTGCCTGCTGTGTGCCCTTGGCTGTGTGAAGCAATCTCAGGGGGTGTGGACAAGGGTGGGTCTGAGTGGCTGGAGCTGCTGTTCAGGCTGGCCTGAGTCACCCGGCTTCTGGGTGGAAAAGGAGACTTGCTCTTTGCCAAGGCTGGAACTGTCCCATTGGAAAGTTCAGCGAGTCACTGAGAAGTGGGGCCAGCCCAGCTGAGGCCCAGTTGCCACTGGCTGATTTCTGCTCCAGGGCTCTGTCCAGGCAGGAATCATCTACCCACTGCGTTACTCAGGGCTCAGGCTGAGTCATGGCCCTTTCATTTCACCACCTGTGCCAGCCCCAACGCCAGGGAGCATCTTCATTCAGGAAATATAGACCCATTTTTAACAGTAATCTAAACATACCACCTCTGGAAAGACCAATGAAGTCAAGAAAAGCTAAGTGTCCTAAATCAGAAAAAGCTAAATACTGCCCTAAAACTACTAGACTGTCTCCAAATAGGACAAAGCTTGTTCCAGAGTGAGCTTTCTAACAGTTCCTTCTAGTAGTTGCTATTTACTGAGCTCTCGCTGTGGACCAGGCCCTGCCTGGGTGCTTCTCGTCCACATTCTCACTGCATCCTCATGTGAGCTCCAAAAGGCAGGGGTTATTTGATTCCATTTGCAGGTGAGGGAATAAAGAGAGGTTGAGTAACATGCCTCATGCCACACAGCTGGGCAGTAACAAGTTAGCCACACCCTGGACCTGGCTTTGACCACTGAACTCTGCCACCTCCTGTATCTTTCTACTGTACCCAAACCTCAGTAGCTCTCCACTGCTGTCACATGAAGCCCGAATTCCTGGCATTCGGAGACTCCCAGGCCTGGACTCCAGCCCTCCTTTCCAGTCTGATCTTCAGGATGTTGACCCGGAGGCTTCAGTCTGCCATGTCGGTCCACTCACAGCTCATTGAGTACATGTCCTGCTTTTCCACCTTTCCGCCTCTGTGCCCACAGTTACACCTGCCTGTAATGCCCCCTTGCCCCTCTCTATCAGGTGTTATCTGTTTATCCTTTGAGGTCTGGCTGGGATCCCACCTCTTGCAAGAAGCCTTCCTTGATGTGGTGGTTTTAAAATATGTCCACAAATTCTTTGACACTTCTCGAGAGATGGAACCCCCTTGAGTGTGGGCTGGTCTTGGACAGTCGCTTCTAATGAATAGGATAAAGGGGAAGTGATGGTGTATGATTCCAGAGACTAGGTCATAAAAGGTTGGCTCACTCTCGGAGGAATTGGTTGCCATGTTTTGGGAACTCTCAAGCCGCCTATGGAGAGGCCCCTGTGAGGAGGAACTGAGGCCTCCTGCCGACAGCCTTGTGAGTGCGCCATCTTGGAAACAGATCCTCCAGCCCCAGTGAAGCCTTCTGATGATGCGGCCCCTGCTGACATCCTCACTGCAGCCACCTGAGAAAACCTGAGCTAGAACTGCACAACTGAGCCACTTCTGAATTCTGACCCACAGAAATTGTTTTGAGTTGCTAAGTTTGGAGTAATTTGTTATACAGCAATAGAGAACGAGAACACTTGACCTCCCGGCAAGAAGTGCTTCCTGCCCCCTCTGAACACTGTGGCACTGATCACCTGTAACCTAACCCTGGACAGTTTTGTCTCATAATTAAGATCAAGCACTCAGGAAATTGGGCCCCTGCCTGGTCCAGTGTCCAGTCCATGCCTTGCAGGCGCTTAATCAGTTGGGGTTAATTGATTATCTAATACAAGGGCATTGTCTAAGAAACGCCTGAAGTATATTTTGATTGTCACTTTGCATGGATAACAGAGAGTGAGCTGGATTTGGGGTTGATTCAGGGGAGCCTCTTAGTCACACAGAGCCAAGGTTAGACCTGGAAATGAGTTAGCCTGAATCCTGGGGCTCTCTGTGGGCACCGACGGCTCTGTACTGTGTCCTGAACACACCCTGCTATGAAGGTGGGGGAAGGGCTTGTAGTAAGTGTTGGGGGAATTGAGAAAAGGAATGCCAGAGCCGCCACTTATGTGTTGAAGTCTTAAAAACATTGACTGCAAAAATAATTCATAATTGTTGTAGAAAATTTAAAAAATATTGAAAAGAAAAAAGAAAAAATGTATTCTTTACCTGTAACTTGTTTTGGCATGTATCCATCAAGGTATATTTCTCTGGATGGGTGATGTGTATATTTACTTGCAGTTATATTTATATATACACACACACATACACATAGATACCCAAACAGGTTTTTTTACATTTAATTGAAAAAAATGAGACCATCTTGTTCTAAACCCTATTTTTCTCACTTAGCAACAATGCATTGTGAGTCTTTGTGCTCGTATAATTAGCACAGATCTCCTCTCATCGTATTTGATTGTGTTGTCATACTCTTATGCATTGTTCACCCTTTACCTCACTGGTGGTACTTCGGCTATTTCCACTTTTTTGCCTGTAAACAATGTTGCAACAAATTTCCTTGTATATTTTATCCTTGGGTAGTTGCCCAAATATTGCTTTAGTATAAATTCCCTAGAGTGGGTTTCTTGGACCAGAATATGTGAATGTTTCTAAGGCTTTGGACACTTGGTGTCAAATTACCCTTCAGAAAGGTGCACACTTACCTGCAGTCCCCGTGTCCTTAACTGCATACTCCTTGCCAGCGTTGAGTTTTCTTTTTAGTCTTGGCCAATCTGATGGATGAAAGATGTTACCTTTTAAATTTCTTTAATAGCCACGGAGCTGGGCGTGTTCCATGTGTTCACTGGTTATTTTATATTTCTCCTTTAGCAAATTGTTCGTGTCCTTTGCACATTTTTCTGTTTCCCTTACAAAACTTATTTATTTATTTGAACTTTAACTATGCAAGTAATGTAGACCTGCATGCTCGTGAAGTAGGCTGTATATAAAGCAAAACCCTCTCACCACTCTCACTGCCTTGTCTCCACATAATTGCTTTTTGACAGTGTGAGGTATCTTCTTCTGTATTATTTTCTGTGAGTTTATGTACATTCATACAGGTAATTTTAGGTTTGATTTTTCTCTCCCCCTTACACATGCTTCATACATCTTGGAGAGTGTTGTATGTAAGAAGTGTAGATCTATTGCTTTCTTTTTGAATGGCTGCGTGGTTTCTTTTTGGAACAGCTTTATTGAGATATGGTTCACGTACCACAAAGCCACCCGTTTACAGTATATAATTCAATGGATTTAAAGATATTCACAGAATTGTGTAACCGTTACCACAGTCAATTTTAGAACATTTTTACCACCTCAAAAAGAAACCCTGTACCCTTTAGCTATCACCCTCCGAATCTCCCCTTTCCCTCAGCTCCCTACAAGTCTACTTTCTGTCTCTATATTTTCCTAGTCTAGACATTTTTATTATTTTTTTAAATTTTAATTTTTATATATTTTTTATTGAGTTCATAATAGTTTACAACATTGTGAAATTTCAGTTGTACAGTATTTCTTGTCCGTCACCATGTGAGTGCTCCCCTTCACCCCCTGTGCCCACTTCCCAGCCTCCTTCTCTTGGTAACCACTGAACCGTTCTCTTTGTCCATAGGTTTGTTTATCTTCCACATGTGAGTGAAATCATCTGCTGTTTGTCTTTCTCCATCTGGCTTATTTCACTTAACATAATACCCTCCAGGTCCATCCATGTTGTTGCGAATAGGATGATTTTGTCTTTTTTTATGGCTGAGTAGTATTCCATTGTATGTATATACCACATCTTCTTTATCCAGTCATCGGTCGATGGGCACTTGGGTTGCTTCCATGTCTTGACTATTGTGAATAGTGCTGCAATGAACATAGGGGTGCTCTAGACAGTTTCTATAACTGGAATCATAAAATACATGGCCTTTTGTGTCTGGCTTCTTTCACTCAGCGTGTGTTCAAGGTTTATCCACGTTGTAGTATGGATCAGTACTTCATTCTTTTGTATTGCCAAATACTATTCCTTTGCATGGATATGCCATAATTTGTTTATCTCTTCATCAGTTGATGGATATTTGGGTTGTTTACAATTTTTGGATATTATGAATATTGCTGGTATGAATATTGATGTACCAGTTTTTGTGTGGACATATGTTTTCCTTTCTCTTGGGGTATACACCTAGGAGTGGAATTGCTGGGTCAAATAGTACATCCATGTTTAACTTTCTGAGGAAGGCCAAACTGTTTCCACAGTGGCTGCACCATTTTACATTCCCACCAGCAGTGTCTGAGGGATCCAATTTCTCCATATCCTTGCCAACACTTGTTATTATTTGTCTTTTTATTGGTGTGAAGTGCTCTTTCATTGTGATTTTGATTTACATTTCTCAATGATTAATGATGTTGAGCATCTTTCCATGTGCTTATTGTCTAATAGTATATCATCTTTGGAGAAATATCTACTCAAATCCTTTTTAAATTGAGTTATTTATCTTTTTATTATTGAGTTGTAAAAGTTCTTTATTCTAGATGCAAGTTTCTTATTAGATATATGATTTGCAGATATTTCTCCCATTCTGTGAGTTGTCTTTTTACTTTCTTTCTTTCTTTTTAAAGATTGGCACCTGAGCTAACAACTGTTGCCAATATTCTTTTTTTTTTTTCCCTGCTTTTTCTCCTCAAATCCTCCCAGTACATAGTTGTATATTTTAGTTATGGGTCCTTCTAGTTGTGGAATGTGGGACGCCACCTCAGCGTGGCCTGATGAGCAGTGCCATGTCCGCACCCAGGATCCGAACTCGTGAAACCCTGGGCCACCTAAGTGGAGCACATGAACTTAACCACTTGGCCACGGGGCTGGCCCCTCACTTTCTTGATAGTATCCATTGAAGCACAAAAGTTTTAAATTTTGGTGAAGTCCAATTTATTCATTTTTTTACTTTTCTTGCTTGTGCTTTTGGTGCCATATCTAAGAATCCATTGCCAAAACCAAGGTCACAAAGATTTACTCCTATGTTTTCTTCTAAGGGTTTTATAGTTTTAGGTCTTACATTTAGGTTGTTGATCCATTTTCAGTTAATTTTTGTGTGTGGTGTGAGATAAGAGTCCAACCTCATTTTTTTACATGCAGCTATCTGGTTTTCCCAGCACAATTTATTGAAAAGACCCCAATGAGTAGTCTTGGCACCCTTGTTGAAAGTCAATTGTCATAGATCTTTGGATTTATACCTGGACTCTAATGTCTATTCCATTGATCTACATGTCTCTCCTTGTGTCAGTACCACATTATCTTGATTACTTTTGCTTTGTAGTAAGTTTTGAAATGGGGAATTGTGACCCAACTTTGTTCTTCTTTGTCAAGAATGTTTTAGCTATTCTGGGCCCCTGAGTTTCCGTATCAATTTTAGGATCAACTTTTGAATTTCTACAAAGAATTCAGCTTGGATTTTGATAGGGATTGCACTGAATTTGTAGAACAGTTTGGAGAATATTGCAGTCTTAATCATATTGACTCTTCCAGGTGTGATCATGGGATTTATTTCCATTTATTTAGAACTTTAAAAATTTCTTTCATAAACGTTTTGTGCTTTTCAGAGTATGAGTTTTGCACTTCTTTTGTTAGATTTGTGCCTAAGTATTTTATTCTTTTTGGTGTTGTTGTAATTGGAATTGTTTTCTTAATTTTATTTTTGGATTGCTCATTGATAGTGTATAGGAATACAATTGATTTCTGTATATTGATCTTGTATCATGCAACCCTGCTGAACTCATTTATTATGTTAGTTCTAATAGTTTTTTAGTGAATTCCCTAGCATTTTCTATATATAAGATCATGTTTTCTGTGAATAGAGATAGTTTCACTTCTTCCTTTCCAATTTGAATGCCATTTATGTAGTTTTCTTGCCTAATTGCTCTGGCTAGAACTTCCAGGACAATGTTAAATAGAAGTGGTGAGAGAGGATAGCCTTATCTTCTTCCTTATCTTATGGGCAAAGTATCCATTCTTTCATTATTAAATGTGATATTAGCTGTGGGTATTTTGTAGATGCCCCTTGTCGTGTTGAGGAACTTCCCTTCTATTCCTAGTTTGTTGAATTTTTTTTTTTAGTGAAAAAAGAGTGTTGGCTTTTTTCAATGCTTTTTCTATGTCTATTGAGATGATAATGTTTTTGGTTTTTATTCTATTCATGTGGTGTTTTACATTCATTGATTTTTGGATATTAAACCAACCTTGCATTCTTGGGATAAATCCCACCTGGTCTTGATGTATAATTCTTTTTATATATTGCTGGATTCAGTTTGCTAGTATTTCATTGAGAATTTTTGCATCTATATTCATAAGCTATACTGGTGTGTAGTTTTCTTTTCTTGTGATGTCTTTGGTTTTGGTATCAGGGAAATACTAGTCTCATACAATAAGTTGGGAAGTGTTCCCTCTGCTATTTTTGGAAGAGTTTGTGAGGAATGAGTATTAGTTCTTTAAATGTTTGGTAGCATTCACAAATGAAGCTGTCTGGGCCTGGGCTTTTCTTTGTGGGTAGTTTTTGATTACTAATTCAATCTCTATTTGGCATAGGTCTTTTTAGGTTTTCAACTTCTTCCTCAGTCAGTTTTGATTGTATATTTCTAGACCTTGTCTATTTTGTCTGTTATCTAAATTATTGACACATAGATATTCATAATATTTGTGTTTTATTCTATGAATGTAGCTTGCTCTAACCAGTTTCCTATAGATTGACATTTGTTTCCTTTTTTTTTTTTTCACTGTTATAGACAATGCTGCAATGAACGTTTATTGTATCTATCTTTGTGTACATATGTGAGTGTGTTTTAGTATAGATTCCTAGAAGAGGGATCGCTGGGTGAGAGGTCTGAGTATTAAAATGTTGATTGTTTCTGTCCCCTTGTCCTCTTCCTGCTCATCCTTGCAGCCTTATTGATTTGGGTAAGTTCTTTATGTCTGGTAATCTTGGTCTGCTGGAGACTGGAGTTGGTAAGAGTGCACAGAGCAGGTGGGAAGGACAGGTTTTGGAGCTGGGGGCTTGGTGGCCGCTTCTGGCATAAGGGTGCTTGAGGCATGTGCCCCAAGCTTGTCCTCAACCCTGTATGTTCACATGTGGGGTTTCCAGACCCTGGAACCTGAGCTGCTGGTGGGTGGCAGACCCTTTGCCTCTGGCAGGCCAGCTTTGGGACTGGTAGAGGTCATTTGGAGTCTGCAGCAGAGCTAGGTGTCCTTCGGTGACTCCACAGGGGTCCTTCGCATGCAGGTTCTCTTCTGGGAATTCTGAGGGCAGTTCTGGCCCCTTTGGTGCCTGCGGAGGAAGGGAGAGTGGGTGCTCTATCTCTGCATCAAGAAATGACAAGGACATACATGTTCCTTCTTATCACTGCTCTCTTTTCTCTCCTGTTCATCTGGGGACTGTCTCTTCTGGGCATTCATTAACTCATGGGTTTCCACTGCCCAGATATAGGCAATGATCTTTTGACAAATGTATCTGTCGTCATGAAATGGGGAGTGGGGAGACTTCTGAGAGACCTCTGTATGTGTTTTGTTAGGGTAGAGCCTTCAGCCCCTCACCCCGCCACCCCACTTCCCCTTTCTCCTTTTTGTCTTTACCTGGAGTTTACAAAGGTGGCACCAGAGTAGCTTAAGGGTTTGGACTTACGTAGTTCAAGATTTTTAAAGTAACCCATCCCGGCCCCTGGAGGCTGTGGCTCAGTGGTTTTCAGGCTTTGCTTCACAAGCTCTAGGGTCCCAAAGAGGTGCCTTGGAGCAGGGGACAGGGGCAGGCAGGGGTAGCACATCAAGGGCTCAGGCCCCCGTGGCTGCTCTGGCCAGTGGCTCTGCTCTGACTGGTTTTATATATTGGAGATTTAAGTGAGACAGAAGGGCTGTGTGGCCACAAAAGTTGGAATACTACTCGTGTTGGCCATCTTGGCCCCACTGCTGGGTTGAAAACGTCCCAAACATGACCCCTGCTGGAGCAGGAGTCCAATCCATGGCCGAGAGGCATTTGGGGAACTTGGCTTTTCCTGGGGGCTCCCTGGCCCCTCTCTCTTGACAGAGACCCAGTGGCCGCTCTCCTCGGGGCCATATGCCAGTCCGGGCGCGTTTTATTTTTTCTTTTGTTGTATGGGGTGTTCTGGTCCTCCAGCCTTGCAAAGGCAAAATCAAATTATCTTCTCTCTTGATCCAAATGAATTTTGTCTCTGGGGAAGCCCTGGGCTGAGCTTGCAGGCTGTTGGTGAGGAGGCTTTCTCAGCAGACCCCTGGCTGATGCCCTGCCCTTCTCTCCCCACCCTCTTTGTGTCTTTCAGTCGGCGGAGTTCTTCGAGATGCTGGAGAAAATGCAGGTGAGCCCCCAAAGTGGGGAAGCTGAGCCCCGGTGGGGGGTGCCGCAGTGACCTTGGGGACACAACACCAGCCAGAACCCCCGGGCAGAACTCGGGGGTCTTGGAGGGAGGGGCAGATAAGAGAGAACTCACAGGCTGATGGCCTGGACAACCTGAGGCCATTTCCATGTTGTGCAGCACCGAGGACTCTGGGGGAGGCTCCTGCCTCAAGGACAGGGAGGAGATAGAAACAGAACCCCCCAGCAGAGCCAATGGGGATGCTGTAAAACCCCGGATGTGGGGAGTGTTTGAAAGGGTCCGTTTTTCCTGGAATGGGTTCCTGAAAAAGAAAGCTCCTTCTCAGGGGAGGCATCTTGTATCTGGGAGGCAGAGCGGCAGGTGGGAGACAGACCTGAGTTCAAATCCTGCATCTAACACTTACTAACTCAAGTTCCTTCCGTTTTCTAAGCCTCTCGCTCCTGTTTTCTGTGCCTGCTGTGCTCTTCTCATCTCGCTCTGACACCAAATGCGGGGTAGTTTTTCCCACACCAAACAGTTCTGCGACACCAGCTGGGTGTCCTACAATTTAACTCAATTTGGACACTGTCTACCTGGAGATCGTGTTGGTCCCACAGGTGAAGGGTTCAGTCCCACAAGTCTACCCTCCTCCCCCACTTCAGACACCAACCACAAGTCCAGGTTGTCACCTGTGCTTCTGACCGACCGGCTATAAATTGGAGTTTCCCACGACCCCTGCCTCAAGTTGATTAATTTAGTAGAGTGGCTCGAAGACTAAGGAAAACAGTTTACTTACCAGATTATCAGTGTATTGTAAAAGGATGTAACTCAGGAACAGCCAGATGGAAGAGATGCCTAGGGCAGGGTGTGTGGGCAGGGGCACAGAGCTTCCATGCCCTCTTTGGGCACACGATGTGTTTAC
This sequence comes from Equus quagga, assembly GCF_021613505.1. Lineage (NCBI taxonomy): Eukaryota > Metazoa > Chordata > Mammalia > Perissodactyla > Equidae > Equus > Equus quagga. The sequence continues at coordinate 70,547,649 of NC_060277.1, read as the reverse complement.
CAACCAGGAAGTGCTCCAAACCCCGTCCTTTTGGGGTTTTACAGAGGCTTGTTTACATAGGCATGATTGATTAAATCATTGGCCATTGGTGATTGATTCAACTCCAGCCCCTCTCCCCTCCTTGGAGTTCCAACCCTCTAATCAGGGTTTGTTCCCCTGGCAACCAGCCCTCATCCTTAGGGGCTTTCCAAAGTCAGCTCATTAACATAAACTCATTAACATAAACTTAGGAATAACATACTCCTTTCACTTATAGCTCTGGAGCTGTTAAAGGAACCCAGGACAAAAGGCCAAATACTATAATGGAAGATGCTCCCATTGCTCTTATTACTTAGGAAATTCCAAGGCTTTTAGGAGCTCTGTGCCTGGAATTGGGCAAAAACCAAATATATATTTATTATTATAAATCACAGTATGACATCTTTTATAAATAAATAAGAATACAGATACCCCCTTACATGGGGGTTGGGATGAAATGGGATAATATATGTAAATACTTGGCAGACACGGCGTAAAAATCAGTATTCAGTGTGGATTTGGGGTCCTTCATAATTACTCCTTACCAAGGGCTCAGGCTCGTAGGTTAAGAACTGCTGCCCTGGGGAATATGGGGAGTGGTCCAGAAGGCTTAACTGATACTGATGGAAAGAGTGGGAAGAAGATGCTGATAGTGGTCCTCATATTTCAGTCACTTGTCTGGGCTCGGAGATTGACAGGCGTTATCTCATTTCTTCCTAACAAAGCACGCAGCAGCAGGTATATTATTATTATCCCCGTTTCACAGGGGAGAGAAGCGAGGCACAGAGGGATTCAATAAAACTCTCAAGGACTCATGGCTAATAAGTAGTTTCAGAGCCAGAAGGCTTACCCATTATATTAGGATGCTTTTTACCCTTTTAGGTAGATGCTACGGGCTGCAGGAGGGAAGATTCTGTAGTAACAGTCTGGAAGCTCTAGGAGAGGCAGATAGAGTGCCCACCACAGTCTTGAGATGCAGGTGGAGCCGCTGAGAAGGCTGCTGCGAGCCAGTGTGGTCCTCATGGGAAAGCCAGGTCTCCCGAAGGGTGGGGAAGGGGAGGGGCTTTTTTTTCTTTTTGAGGAAGACTGGCCCTGAGCTAACATCCGTGCCCATCTTCCTCTACTTTATATGTGGGATGCCTGCCACAGCATAGCGTGCCAAGCAGTGCCATGTCCGCACCCGGGATCCGAACTGGTGAACCCCGGGCCGCCGAAGCGGAGTGTGTGAACCTAACTGCTACACCACCCGGCTGGCCCCGGAGGAACTGTTTGAGGGCATAATATTGTTAGTGGTTGTGTCATTATCACGAGCAAGTTATTAAGATCCCTCTCCATGCCCGGCAGTGTGTGGACTACAAGCTAATTTTATATGCAGTTAGGGAATTTACAATCAAGTTGTGGAAACAGGACGGCATCTGCCTTGACAGCGAGCGGTGGGTGACCGTGTGTAATTCAGTGCCCAGTTGATTGGAGTAAAGCTAGGATTTTCGTCTCAAGCCCGTGGAATCCCGGTGCGCTGGCGAGATGGCAGGGAATTTGTGGTTCACCCTGTCCTCACTCTGCCTTCTCTCTGTTTGAGCACATAACCCCGCCCCACTTAACTGGCCTCATAATGTTCTGTTGTTTTGAGGCTGCTGGGCTTGTCTTCACAACTAGATTGGGAGCCTCTCGAGGGCAGGGGTCTTGTTTTTGTGCTCCCTCTGTATCTCCATGGCAGCTGACACCCATGGGTGGTCCGCCGATTCCACCTTAGCTGAGACTGCAGGGGCCTAAAACTGACTTTCTCAGTGTTTGGGTCCCTACCATATGCCCATTGGGCCCCAGCCTCCGAGGGGCCCACAGTTTCCAACTCTTATGTATGTGTGAAACTCACATGTGGGGAACTGGCGGGGACGCATGGGCCTCATGGGGTGGCCAGATCTGTCCTTGAGTGTGGGCACCATCTCCCCTCATCCTGCAGTGCTGGAGACTGAGGCTCAGAGCAGCCAAGTGCCCAGGGCGCTCTGAGTTGGGAAGAGGCGAAACTAAGATCTGGGACTCCTGACCCCAGCCCGAGAGTCTGAGGATTTGACGAAGGGCACAATGATGTGAAGCAACAGGAGCCAAGTACTCAAGCTCTGGATCCCTTCTGTCCTTGGTCCAAGTTCTAACCCTGAACTCTTGGTCAAGTCACTCGACCTCTCTGAGGCTCAGTTTCTTCATGGCGGGGGAAGGGGGAGAATAATGATAATACCTATTGTAAAGGATGACACAGGGAGGGGAGGGGAGAGGAGAGGGCCCAGTGTTGGGCGGTGGCTCTGTCGTGGGAGAGGGAATGGGAGGAGGTTTGCTCTCCTGCTCCAGGAGCTGTTCCCAGGCAGGATGACTAATGCAGGACAAACTAAACAAACTCCTGACATCACCCCCTCCCCATCCACCCAGTTTGCCTCCCTGGGCAGGGTCTGCAGGGCCACCCAGGTGGTTTTCTCCCTGTGCTAGGATGGTAGCACCTGTCTGGTGGGAGGGGCCCTCCCACACCCTCCTGAACAATGCTGCCTGGTGACTCAGCCCAGAGGAGTCTGGAGAAGCCGAAGGCTAAATCCGCCCAGTTAGCAGGAGCTCTGGGTTCCCTGGGTTGCAGGATATGATCATGCGATTGGTGGACAGACGACCCGGCTTCAAATCCAGGCCCTGCCACTCACTAGCTGAGTGACATTAGGCAAGCAACTTCTTCCCTGGGCCTCAGTTTCCTTGTTGGTGAAAAGGTGCTGTGGGCTTCAAAGGAGACAAGCGAGGGAGCGCTCTCGGGAAGGTTAACATCCTGATGCGGGATGTGATGTTGAGGCAGCACTGATTCAGGACTCTCCTCTCTCCAGAGGGGACCTGTTTCTCCTAGTTTGTCCCACCATCTCATGCCTTCCTTGGATTTATTCAAACAATCCTGGGCACACCATGCGCTCCCCTCCCACAAAACCCGGTGAAGTCAGAACTTGGCCATGGGACCACTGGACACGGCACTCTCTCCAGGAGTGAACGTTCCAGATACCTGCAGGTGCATCCCTTTCACCCAGGCCCAGCCTTGGAGTCTGATCCTTGCGCTGATGCCTCTGTGAGGTGGGAGGGCGTGTGTTAAGATCGTCATTTCGTGGATGAAGCCATAGAGGCGGCAGGAGGCTCGACTTTGTCCAGGGTCGCCAATAGTAAGACTGCGGTAGAGGGAGGACCAGGCCCCCTGCCTGTTACCTGTCGGCCCGCCCACCGGGGAGGGGCTAGAGCTCATGTGGCATTAGGTCCGGAGGTCCAGAGTGCTGACTCTGACACGCACATCCTTGCTCCTCGCCTACTGGCTCTGAGAGTCCAGTGGGGGTATTGAAGCACCAGGATGATAATACTGCCTATCTCGTGATAATAATAACCCTTAGCTTTTACTATATACCCATCACTGCTCCAAGGGCCTAACACACTATTGACATTTAACCTTCACCACAATGGTAGCACCACTATCATTCCCATTTTACAGAAGGGAACACTGAGCCCCTGAGAGGTTTTTGTGACTTGCTGGAGGTCATAAGGTCATAATTCGCAGTGATGGAATTTGAACCCCGGTGATCTGGCTTGAGTCCGTGCTCTTAACCCCCTGCCCTGCTGCCTCCCCTGAGGCTGCTGTGAGGACTGAGCATGACATGTATGTGACATGTAAGGGCCCAGCCTTTACAGCTGTTGCTGTTTTTAATACTAACCCCGGCAAGGCAGTGCTCCCAACAGACTCCTCTGTTTGGCTGCTTTTTGTGACCTTTGCTTTTTCCATGGATCCTCTTTTCCTTGTTTCTGCAGGGGATCAAGCTTGAAGAGCAGAAGCCAGGACCCCAGAAGAACAAGGTGGGCTGGGTGGGTAAGGTGGCAGCCAGGTGGGCCCAGCGAGGGGGCTGGGTGAGAGGAAGGCAGGGGAGCAGCCGCATGCTGGGGCCTGCTATCTTACACCATCTGACTCTGATTTTCACCAAGAGCCACTTAAGTAGCTGTGCTGTGTTGACTGGTGCACGGTGGGAGCAAGGGGGGCCCTGGCTTGATGCCTTGAGGGCAGCTTCAGGGCAGGCTGGGGTGGAGGCCTCAGGCGAAACCTAAGGCTTGTGGCTCAGCCTGATTCCTCTGCACCCCCTCCTGCGAACGAACCACATACAGCGTTTTGGGGTGTCAGGCTATGGGCTTCAGGAGGCGTCATTCTCAACTTCAGGTTCCATTTCTAAGGCCCAGGGGGGCAGCTCATCACTTGGAGGTCAGCCCTCTTGCCTGGAGGGGACTGGGTGGGACCAGGGTCGTCGTCTTGTTACAGCATCCTAGGGCGAGAGCTAGTGTCACTCGTGGTGTGAAATCCAGCGCCTCTGTGTACTGCATCTTCGGCCAGCAGGGTTTGCACTCAGGTTCTGTGAACTTGGGGAAGAACTCAAGAGAAGCCAGATTGCAGAGCTGCCTCTAGGCTCTTCTGTCTGGTGTTCTCGCTGGTGCTCCCAAAGGCCTGGTGCAGCCTGCCAGGCGCCCCAATGCACCCTCTCCCCAGACCTGGGAGAGGGGAATGGAAACAGTGCTCGAACTCTGTGGGCACTGCTGGGACTGACGGTGGCATGTCTGTTTGTCTTGCAGGATGACTATATCCCGTACCCCAGCATTGACGAGGTAGGAGCCCCGCAGGCCACACTGCAGCCCACTCTGGGTCCTGTCTCTGGGGTGGGGCTGGGGCCACTGATGGTGATGGTGGTGATGGTCTCTGCCCAGCCCCATGTGGGAGAGAACTGTGGACCTGGGACGTGAGAGTCTGAGGGTTCTTCCCATCTTTCCCTTGTGACCTTAGCTTCTCCGTGTTAAATTTGGAGGTGCCCATCCAGGCCCTGCACCTCTGGGGCTAAAGGGTTGGTGAAGCTGTAGATGTGGGGCTTAGAGGAAGGGTTCTTGTTACTACTTTTGGCCTCAAATATAGGGGTCCCCTCCTTGGAGCATTTCAGGGGTGGGTGGGGACACCCCTAGGCGCCCCTCCCCTCCCCCTGTAGAGTCAGGGCAGGCTGCAGGGCAAGACCCTTCCTCTGTCTCCAGATAGTGGAGAAGGGAGGCCCGTACCCCCTCATCGTCCTGCCCCAGTTTGGGGGCTATTGGATCGAGGACCCGGAGAACTTGGGCACGCCGACCTCCCTGGGCAGCAGCATCTGCGAGGAGGAGGAAGAGGACAGCCTCAGCCCCAACACTTTCGGCTACAAGCTCGAGTGCAGGGGTGAAGCCAGGGCCTACCGCAGGCACTTCCTAGGGAAGGTGAGGCCCAGGGCCCTGGGCGTCAGTAGCTGTGGGAGGGGGAGTGCACCAGGGAACCCCGTGTCCCTCTCCAGCGCCCCTTTCTCTCTTTCTTTTCCTCCCTGGTCCTGTCCCTTCCTTGCTGCCTGCCTTCATCCTTCTCCTTGGAGAGGTCCGACTGGCTCTGCTCCTGGGCTGGGAGTGGAGGGTGTGCAGAGGTCAGGAAGGCTCAGTGTGAGGGCTCCCTGTGGGGACCACCCCAGCAAATGCTTTAGGAGATGATGGAATGAGTAGTTTGGGGGTGAAGGAGGGTGGAAGAAAAAAATACATTCTCACACCTTGCAAGTCCTCGTTTCCGTCTAAATTGTACAAATCTCTCACGTCCTCGTTCAAGCGGGTCCCCGGGGTGCTTGTACTGGATGATGTGCTGTGAGCCTCTGATTGCTTAAAAGTGACAAAGTTACATTTCTTTAAATATATTCTGCCCTTCAGACTTGCCAGGTTCCAGAAGTCCCCAGGGCACATTCCGGAAGTTTCCAGCCTAGGGCAGCTTTGCAGTCTGGAGCTGCATCAGAGCCCCCCAGGGAACTTGTTAAAATGGAGATCCTATGGCTCTGCCCTGATATGGCAGGTCTAGGGTGGGCTCCCTGAACCAGGGAGAGACCCACCGTCCAGAAGACATCCAGCTCCCCTTGGGTAGAGGTACCAGTGTTCCTCCTAACTTTATTCCCACAAATAGTCTGAATTGGCAGGGGTGGCCCCTGGGAAGCAAGAAAGTGGGCTCTGTACCTTGCGGTGAAGAATTTGAGCTTCCGTCAAGACAGCCAGGGGTTTGAACCCTGGATCTATCACTTACTAGTTGTGTGACCCTGGACAGTTGCTTAACCTCCCTGAACATCGGTTCTCCCCTCTGTGAAATGCAGATGATGTTATCTCTCCTGTAAAGCACATCCTGAGGACTCGGCAACTGGAGTTTATTACTGTGATTCCCCCACCTCCACCCCGCGCCTCCCTCTTTCCCCTCCCCCTCCTCCTTTTACCCCTCCTTTTTCCCCACTCCCTCCCCTTCTCCTTCCCTGCTCCCCTTCTCCCTTTCCTCCTCCTCCTCTCACTCCTTCCCTTCTTCCTCCCCCTTCCCCTCCTCCTCTTCCTCAATTGCAGCCTCTGCAGTAGCATCCTTCTCTTCCTTGTTGCTATGGCCCTTCTTGCTCCTGGCGAAGGATGTGATTTTGGGGGCCATGTCTGAAAGGTCCCTTCCTCCCCGCTAACACCTGATTTCTGTTTCTAGGATCATCTAAACTTTTACTGCACCGGCAGCAGTTTGGGGAACCTGCTTCTGTCCATCAAGTGCGAAGAGGCTGAGGGCATTGAGTACCTTCGGATCATTCTCAGGTGGGGCTGCTGTGCAGTTGAGGCCACACCTCTAGTGGCAGGGACCCAGAAACACCAGTCTGACCAGTCTGGTCTGGTGTGCTGGGGGGAACAGACGGCTGAAATCCTGGGGCTATGTCTAGTTGCCAGGCAGGGAGACCAGTGTTTATGCCAGCTGGCTGACTGCGGAAGTCACAGTGGTGTCCTGGTCTCAAGGTCACCTAGACCATACCCCTACCTGCCTCTCTTTCTTCTGGGGACCGTGGCTCTGAGGAGGATGGGAGGAAAAAGTAAGGGTGGCTCATCCTGTTGAGACACAACTCCAAATCGCCCTGGGAGAGGGTTTGCCAGAACGCTGTCTGTGGTGTGCATCCAGTCAGGGAATGTAGATCCCCAAGCATCTGTGTGTGTGCTGGATTCCGAGATGGAATGAATGTCACAGTGGGAGCACTGATTTACAGCTAAGCCAGGGCACCTCTCTCTGGATTATGACCTCCTCAAGGGCAGGAACTGGAAGTGGTTTCTGTTTTGTTTGACTAACATGTTCAGTAAAGCCTCCTTTGTACTGGGAAGTGCGATGGTGCGGGGATGCAATGATGACTGCGTCGTGGTCCCTGTTCTCTAAACGCTTATGGTCTGGTGGGAGAAAAGAACAGAGCAGTTTCATATGTGTCACAGGTGTTGTTTTAGCGAAATGCACAGGATGCTGTGGGATCATAGAGAGTCTGTGTCTTATTTATCTCTGTCCCTGGTGGGCTGGTGGAGAAGCAGGAAGGCCGGGTGTGAAGACCGGTGCTGGTGCTCAGCACAGTGCTGTGAACTCGTCAAACTCCCAGTCCATATTTGTTAAGTCTAATTTGAAGGTATTTAGAAAAGAGCAATTACATTTTTTTCTGCCCAAATTTTGAGATAAATATGAGAGGAAACGGACACGGAGCCCTGCTGTGTGAGAGGGGAGGGGAGGGCAGGACGAGGAAGTCATCAGCACCCGTCCAATCTTGGTTTGCTTTTTATTAAGAGAGGAAGCAGTTGTCTTCGCTGAGGTTCACCTGGCTAGAAATCATATCAGCAAGGCAAAGAAGAGTCAATTAAATTGCTGGAGCCAATTTTCTGAGGGAGTAATACCTGGATCCCCATGTCCAAATAGGATTTCAAGTTAGGTAAACCTCTGTAAAGAAAATTACTTCCTTTCTTAATAAAAACCAGACCCAGATTGGGTAGGAATTCTAAGTCAGATGACAAATGAACACAAGCCTCTAACCCCCTTTTTCTGATGCTCTAGCCTATCTGAGATACTGCAGCAGGACTGAAAACTAGGGAAAGATGCCAGAAACACAACACACACTTGGATGATATATATATTTTTGTAATCTACGAAGCAGTTAGGACTATAATGTAGGTGATAATGAAAGGTGAACCCCAGTTCGCCTTCCTTAGAAAGCAATGTAGTGTGGGAATATATCAAATTGGAGATTCTGGGGGAATCCTGTACTCTTTTTTTTTTTTTTTTCTGGGAAAGATTCACCCTGAGCTAGCATCTATTGCCAATCTTCCTCTCTTTTTTTTTTCTCTCAAAATCCCCAGTACATGGTTGTATATTCTAGTTGTAGGTCATTCTAGTTCTTGTATGTGAGCCGCCACCACAGCATGGCTACTGACAGAGGAGTGGTCTGGTTCTGCACCTGGGAACTGAACCCAGGCCACCGAAGTGGAGCGCCTTGAACTTTAACCACTAGGCCACCATGGCTTGCTCGGGAATCCCATACTCTTTAGAAATGAGAATGAGCCCTGGAACAGTCAGGGGTCTTTCCACATGGAATCGTTTTTGTTGTTTTGGGTCAACAGCATTTGAAATCAATGCCCTGGGGAACTCAAATGTGGCTCTCCCAAATAGAAAGCCAATGAATGGGATGGCGGAGAGAAGCCCTACACCAGTTAGGAAGTTGGACAATCACATTATGTACTTGGAGTGATGGCCAGCCCAAATTGAAAACCAGACATAAAAAAATTGGCCCCCACGGCTTAGCAGCTTTACCAGACACAAAGAAGAAATTATGCAGAGATGAAGTTCCCTTGCTGGCAGTGACCCCTGTCCCAGCTTCTTCCTCATTCCCCGTAGGCTTCTGGATTATTTAATTGATACAATCAGCTCTCCAGCCTAAAGTCTGAGAAGAGTATTCTAACAGCCTTTGTGTGTGTCATGAGAGTAGCCAAGAAGAATCTACCCACAATTTCGAAACAAATAACAAGCCTGAGTAGATTTCTTCTTTTTCAAGTTTGGATATAAAGAAGAAGACAGAGAATGAAAAAAAAAAACCCTCACAGGTCAGTGAAAGAAAAGATTCTGCATCGAAGAAAGCATAACTCAGCATTTAGAAGGTAGGGAAATAGCTGAGTTTTGAAAAGGACTGACTATAGAAAGCCAAGTAAAATTTAGATATTAATTAACTCTGCATTTTCAGCAAACTATAGAAAAAATAAACTCTGTGAAAGAAAAGACAAAAGATAAAATGAGAGAACAGAATGAGCTGAAAAATTTGCTTGTTAAATTAAGGAAATTATATAAGAAAACTAAAAATGGCCAAAAAGAATGTTAAATGGTATTAGAAGGAGTAAAGAGCAGAATCTACTTTGTAGCAAACCCAGTTAGTAATATTGAGAAGCTTAAGAAGCTCCCACATAATCAAAGGAAAACACAATAACTTTAAATGATAAGCAAAATTATAATGAATATGGAGGATAGTGAGCAGGAATTAAACGTGGATAATTGATTACTTAAATCTTAAGTAATCAATTATCTTAACTTAAGAATACTTAAATCTGTAGCTCAAAATGACTCACCCAGTATCAGACAAAATCAAGGAAAGGAAACTAAAAGCTGGACATAGTCTGATGAAAATTTAATATTCACTGGTAGAATGAAAATGTCCCAAATAATAAAGGAAGACAAAACATACACATATAGAAAAAGATAGGAAATAAAAGAATAATAAATAAGTAAATGTGATAATAGAAGTAAGTCTGAATACATGGATGATGTATAATGAATATAAATGAGTTAAATTCCACTGTTACATAGCCAAGATTCTCAGTTTAGGTCATCCTTCCAAAAAAAAAAAAAATAAATAAACCCACCTATCTATCTATGTATCTTTTATTAGAGAAAGTAACTCAGTATATTTAAAAAGAAAAGTGTTGAGAAACAGTTATAACAATCAGATACAAAAGGAAGCAGAGTGGCAATATTAATATGAAAAAATAGAATTCAAGACAAAAAAATCAGTGTGACAAAGAAGGCTATTTTCTATTCATGGAAGATAGGATCTACAGTGAAGATATCTTCTGAAACTTTTTTTTTTTTTTAAAGATTTTATTAATTCCTTTTTCTCCCCAGCACCCCCCGGTACATAGTTGTATATTCTTCGTTGTGGATTCTTCTAGTTGTGGTATGTGGGATGCTGCCTCAGCGTGGTCTGATGAGCAGTGCCATGTCCGCGCCCAGGATTCGAACCAACGAAACACTGGGCCGCATGCAGCGGAGCGCGCGAACTTAACCACTCGGCCACGGGGCCAGCCCCTCTTCTGAAACTTTTTATTGTTAATAGTATACATTATAACATAGTGTGTCTATATATAATGATTAAGGTATGGAGAAATTCACAGAATACAATTGTAGTGGTAGATGTTAACACACTTCTTATCACTTGACAGATCAACTAGGGTAGGAAATGAGAGGATGTGGATAATCTCATTAGTACTATTCATGTCAGTTATATATATTTATCTTTATCTGTATCTAGATTTAGCGATCAAACTTTGAACCTCTAACAGAGATTTCTGCTTCAAGTGCCTATGGAAAATTTACACAAATTGATTGTAAGGTAGGTCAGTGGTTTATGTGGATCCTGTTACAACAGAATCATCTTGGAGCTTTAAAGCAAAGTAAAGCAAAAAACAAAACCCAGACTTCTATTTATAAAGTCTTATGTTTATAAAAACCTTTTAAAAAACAATAAAAATTTAAACATACACATACATATATATTTGAATATAAAAATGTAAGATATATAAAGACATAAATAATGTATATTCTTATTTTCTCCTTATTTCTATAGCATTCTATAGAACATATTGTTCGGTAACTTGCTTCTCTCTTAATGGTATATCTAGATTTCTTTCCATTTTAGTACGTAAAGAGCTTCTTATTAATTCTTTTTACTACTGCATGGTATTCCTTTATATAGATGTGAAATAACTTATTTAATAGCTCCCCTATTAATGGCCATTGTCAGTCTTTTGGTGTCACAAATAATGCAATGAATAACCTTGTACAAATGTCAAGTTGTATGTATTAAAGGAATTTCTCAGACGTGAGATAGCTGGGTCAAAACATAAATGCCATTTGTATTTTAATAGATATTGCCACATTGCCTTCTGTAGGAGCTGTATAAATCTGAACTTTCACCAGTAATGTATCAGAGTGCCTATTTTCCCAAAGCCTCTCCAACAGAATGTTTTGTTGAACACTTGGATTTTTGCCAATCTGATAGGTGAGAATGGTATTTTAGTGTGGTTTAAATTTACAGTAATTTTATTGAACTATGTTGGACATCTCTCTCTATAAGGACCACATGCATTTATTTTGTTAACTCTTTGTTCATAAGCTTTACTCCATTTTTTAAAAAAAATTGGATTGTTAAGCCAAATTTCTACTTTTAAAAATCTTGCGGATAATTCTTGATAGCAGGTAGATTTAGGAACCAGTCTTTTGAGCCACAAAGTAAATCTAAATAAATGTCAAATAGCAGACACTTTGCTGGATGTATTTGCTTACAATTTGACAATAAAACTAGAAATTAATAACAAAATCATGTTTAAAAAACCCACTTAACCGCTTAGAAATAAACAATGTTAACGCTTTCTTAAATCAAAGCTGGAGTTAAAGAATATTTATAAAATAATGACATTTATAATATTATGTATAAAAACTTATGGATTGTGATCGGAGCTGTACTTAGAAGAAAATTAATTGCATTAAATAATTTCTTATTAAATGAGAAAGAATATTTGCAAGTTGTTGTCATTGTTGTTAGTAACTTCTCTGTGCCTCAGTTTCTCCATCTGTAAAATGGTGATGGCAGTGTCTACCTTAAAATTTTTGAATGCTTGTTATGTACCCGAGCCCAATACATTGTAGCTACTCAACACTAGTAACTGCTATTATTATCAATATTATCATTAAAGAAAGCAAGAGGAAGGAATTAACAAAGATTAAAGCTGAAACAAATAAATGAGAAAAAGAACACAAGACTTGATAATAAATCTAGGCTACTTCTTTTGGGGAACAAAACAGTAACAAAACAGGTAACTAGCTAGTGAAATGTAGATAAAAGCGAAAAATACACAAAATTAGGCAGTGAAAAAGGCATATAACCACAGATGTGAAGAAGATTAGACAACTGCTAATAGATGTTAATAGATGTTATGTTCAACCCATGCTATTATATTGGAAATTTTATTTGAAACAGACGCCTTTTGAGGAGAGAGAGGAGGGCGAAAGCGGTGACTGGGCCCGTGTGTATTGTGATGGAGCGTAATTAGTCTTTGGGTGGTGAACACGATGCAGTCTATGCAGAATTTGAAATACAGTGATGTATACTTGATATTTATATAATGTTATGAACCAGTTACCTCCATAAAAAAGATAAAACGAGCTTTATTTCAAAGCATCTCAACATCTCAACAGACTATACACAATCTTAATCATTGTAAGAAAAAAAAAGAAACAGTTGCCTTTCTAGGAAAGTGTACATTACCAAATTTAACAGGAGGTAAAAAAAAAAACCTTACCAGATCAATAACTAGAATAAATTGAAAAAGTTCTCAAAGAATTCTCTCTCCAAAGTTTCTAGATCTGGATCATTTGCAGATAGTTATTTTAAACTTGTAAGGAACAGATTTCATGCTATTTAAACTGTTTAAGAGAACAGAAAAATATGGAAAGCTTCCTAATTAATTTAACAATGCTTAAAAGATTCTCATGAAAAAATCAGACCAATGAAATGCAAAAAAAAAAAAAAAGAAAAAATAGGAGCCAATCTTAGTAAAGATTCTAAATAAAATGCCAGTTCCAGCAACTCAAATGCAAGCAATCTATTAAAAGAATAATTCACTATAGCCAAGAAAGAGTTCCTTTAGGAATGCAAAAATGGTTAATATTAGGAAATTCATTTATTCATTTAGTGTTTGTTCAAGCAAGGCCTAACATGTGCCGGACTTTCTCTTGGGGTAGAGACGACGGGAAGAATAAGCTCTTATCTTATTACCTGGCTCTAGAAAGCCGTCAGTATGTGTCAGATATTCTTATCCCTGTTCTCATTCTCACTCATCTTCTTTTTATGGACATGGATTATTGCACTCTGGTGAGGGTGATCCAAGATCGATGGTATGGGGGAAAGAGAAGTTCAAAAGAGCTTGAAGGTGGAAATGTGTCTGAATGTGCATATGGGTGAGTGTGTGTAAGGTTGAGAGATCATGCGGAGAGATCAGAAGAGGCTAAATCATGTATGGATTATTTCTAGGAACATGTATTTTATCCTCTGAGCAGTAGGAGAGCTCCTGAAAGGAAAATGTCATGATCAGATTTGCTTGTAGAATGATCACTGGCTAGAGTAAGGAGAATGGTGTGGAGGGAAGGCAAGGCCAGAAGTAGGACGGTGAGTCAGCAGGCTGCTGCCGTGAGTCAGTGATCATCACAGGTGATGATCCAGGCCACCAGGTTGCACGATGTGAAGGGTTCCCCTGGAGCTGTGCGAACCAACAGCCTGATGGGAGCTGAACCCGAGTGCTTGCACTGAGGGTAGGGAAAAATGAGTGGAATGTTCCAAAACACCCAGGGAAAACTGACATTAAGAAAGACAGCCAAAAACATCAACAATGAAGGTGGATTTACTGTTGATGAAATGCGAATAGTGGTACGCTTTCAAAATGACTTAAATATATTTCAAATTTTAAAGATGAAGAATGAATAGCATCTATAAAAGGGGTAATAAATGATGATACAATGAATGAATAGAAGTGAACGCTCCACCTGAGCAGACCCCACGAGAGGAGCCTTGCCCCTGCCCACCACCGCTCGTGACTGGGTGGCTGATTCTGAGGTTTAGTTAGAAGACCCATTTCCTCTTCACTCTAAGCCGTGTGCTTCCCCTTGGCCTTTATCAGTAACAAAGGAGTTATTTTAACTCCCAACTGCCTTACTCTTAATTTTTCTGTTTTGCTTCTGAATTTGTTCGTAACCTGGTCAGAGAAAGATATTTTTTACGGGACCCCCTCAGAGACCTCAGGATACGTGACGATAAAGAGAACAGTCCACTCAGAAGATCTTATAGTCGTGAACTTGCCCTTAGTAACACAGTCTTGAGTTTAAAAAGGCAAAAAAGTGACAAGAATATAAGGAGAAGTAGACAAATCCTCAGTTATGGTGGGAGATTTCAGAAACATCTCTCAGATACTGATGGACCAAGCCAACAAAAAATTGTGAGGAAATAGAAGATTTGAGCAATGCAGTTAACAAGTTTGATCACATAACATACATTCCTGAACTCAACAAAAGAAAAAAAATACATTCTTTTCAAGCCCACATGGAACATGAAAAAGAAAGTCCATATATTAAGCCAACAAATTTCAAGTAATTAATATCATACAGATTATGTTCCCTGAATATACGAAAATTAAGATAGAAATCAACAATTAAAATACTGAAGGAAGAAGCTCATACATTTGGAAAGTTAAAAAAAAAAAAAGAGAACCCTTTGAAATAACTCGTGCGCTAGAGGGGAAGTCACAAAAGAACTGAAAAATATTTAGAACTAAATGACAATGAAAAGACTGCCTATCAAGATGTGTGGGATGCAGGTGAAGTGGTACTTAGAGAAAGATAGAAAGTTTTAAATGTCTTCATAAAAAAAAAATGAAAGATTAAATGAACAAGCATACAGGTCAGGAAGTTAGAAAAAGAACAGTAGAAAAAACCCAAAGAAAATAGAAGGAAGGAAATAAAAAAGACAAGAGCAAGTTAGTGCAATAGAAAGGAAAAATAAAGAATAGAGGGGCCGGCCCAATGGTGTAGCAGTTAAGTTGGCGCACTCTCCTTTGGCGTCCAGGTGTTTGCCGGTTGGAATCCCAGGTGCAGATCTATGCACCGCTCATCAAGCCATGCTGTGGTAGGTGTCCCACATATAAAATAGTCTGGAAGAGGGGCACAGATGTTAGCTCAGGGCCAATCTTCCTCAGCAAAATAGAGGAGTATTGGCAGCGGATGTTAACTCACGGCTAACCTTCCTCAAAAAAATAAAAAAGAGTAGAGATGATTAACAAAACCAAAGGCGATCTCTTTGAAAAAATTAATAGAATAGATAACCCTCAGCTATGACTGATTCAGGAAAATAGAGAAAACATACAAATGGGTAGTATTACAGCCATGAAGGCAGGGACACAACTACAAAGAGGGCTGAAGCCCCAAGAGAACACCCCAAAGGACTTGATATCAATGCATTTGATGCATAATTTTATAGAAAAACATAAACTACCAAAATTGACAATAAGGAGTAGACAACTTCACTTTCACCATTAAAGAACCGAATTGTTAGCCAAAGGTATCCTCCCACAAAGAACGCAGCAGGCCCAGAGATTTCACTGACGAGCTTTAGGAAACCTTTAAGGAACAGAAAATCCCTATGTTATACAACAAATTGCTCCCCAGCAATTTTATGAGATTGGAATAATATCTGACAACAAAACCTGACAAGGGAAGTACAAGTAAATTAAAAAAAAAAAAAAGGCCAGTTTTGCTATTGAACATAGATGTGAAACTCTAAATAAAATATTAACAAATTCAGCAGGATATGAAAAAATAATGCATCATAAGCAAGTGAAGTTTTACCCATGGCTTGAAAAGATGGCTCAACAGAAATGTAATCCACCAGGTTAATAGATTAAAAACCATATGATTATCTCAGCAGACGCAGAAAAGCATTCTGTAAAATTCAGTGCTTTCGTAATGTGCTAAATGAATCAGAGGAACAGGCTAAATTTAGTCTTATGGTAAATCCTTTCATAAAGCAACTTTCATCCCATTTATATTTTGAGCAAATCCAGATCTTCAGATATTAGATTTTTTTTTCCATAAAGGTTTAATTGCATGTGAGAACCCAAATATATTCAGAAGCTGTGCCCAATTCTTTGGGAAAACAGAAAATCCACAAACAAACCAAAACATAATGGTGGACTTGAAGATGACTCTTTGCATTTCCTGTATTTCAGCTGCAGACAGCTTTTACCAGGCAGGTTCTTTAAGTAAAGTAGTTCCCCCTTATCTGTGGTTTCTCTTTCAGAGGTTTCAGAGTTAGACCTCAGTCTAACGAGGTCTGAAAATATTAAATGGAAAATTCCAGAAATAAAGAGTCCATAAGTTTTAAATAGCATGGCATTCTGAGTAGTGTGATGAAATCTTGCACTATCCCGCTCCCTCCCACCCAGGGTGTGAATCACCCCTTTGTCCAGTGTATCCACGCTGTACACGTTACCCACCTGTTAGTCACTCAATGGCCGTCTGGGTTATCAGATAGACTGTTGCTGTGTCGCAGTTTGCAGTGCTTGTGCTCAAGTAACCCTTCTTTTATTTAATAATGGCCCCAAAGTGCAAGAGCAGCGATGCTGGCAATTCATATATGCCAAAGAGAAGCCATAAACTGGTTCCTTTAAGTGAAAAGGTGAAAGCTCTCGAGTTAATAAGCAAAGAAAAAAAATCATATGCTGAGGTTGCTAAGATCGATGGTAACTTTTATGACAGTATATTGGTATAATTGTTCCATTTTATTAGTTATTGTTAATCTCTTACTGTGCCTAATTTATAAATTAAACTTTATCATAGGTAGGTATGTAGAGGAAAAAACCGTAGTATATATGTGGGGTTTGGTACTATCTGAGGTTTAAGGCACCCACTAGGGGTCTTGGAACGTATTCCCTCAGATAAAGTGCATGACCGTATCCTCCTCCCAAGGGGTACCTAAGTAGGATTCCATTTTCCCACCATTTGAGTGTGGTGCCCAACACGTGGGTTGGGTGAAATGCGACAGACCTGACCTCGGGGGAGACATGAAGCAAGGGTACCTGCCTTGTGGCCTGTCGTGTTCTCAGCCACCTTCCCCATTGACTCCATTTTTCATGGACGTTCTTTTCTCTGTTTGCAGGTCCAAAGTGAAGACAGTGCATGAGCGGATTCCATTGGCTGGACTGAGCAAGTTGCCCAGCGTCCCTCAGATTGCAAAGGTAAAAACTGATCCCTGAGAGAAGGTGACTTCCTCTTTTAGCCCAGGGCTGGCCTCCTGGGATGGGGTGCAGGGTTGTCCTGGGTGGGCTCTGCCCTTGGGGAGGGGAAGGCCACTGTGCTCCTTGGCCCTTTGCTTCATGGATGGGGGAGGGGGAGGGCTGTTGGCAGATACCTCTGTCTTCCCCACATCCTCCCCATCTCATCCTGGCTGCTGAGGCTGCTCAGGATAATCCATAGTGTCTGCCCCCAAGTTCACAGCTAGTTCAGGAGGCAAGAGAAATGGAAAGGCAGGGCTGGATATGGAGAGTGGGACTTCAGAGGAGGAAGGGGAGGGGGTGGCCGAGGAGACTTCACAGCAGAGGAGAGTCGGGCTGAAGGATGGCCAGGCTGTTGATCTAGATGGAGGACCCCCTCGGGTGAGGAGCCATCAGCTGGTGGAGTGACCCATGTCCCTGCTCTGGGGTACCGGGAACCTGGCAACTGAGGCAGCAAACTGGGGTGAGAGGGATGATCAGCTGGGTTGGGTTGCACCTGCATTCTGGGAGCGAGAATCCCAGACAGAATTGGGCCGAAAACTTTGGTAGCCTCTCTTCGTCAGGAAACCCCAGGAAGGTCAGTTGACTTTTCTGACCACACACTGGTGTGTAGCAGAGCCAGGATTTGACCCCAGGCCTCTGGACCCTGTAGGTCTTGGCATCCCATGCGCTTTCTCTTGGTGGGCTGAGGAGCCCGGATGCTCGCCATGGACATGACCCCTGAACTGTGTGCATCTCTCTTCCTGCTTAGGCTTTCTGTGACGACGCAGTGGGGCTGAAATTCAACCCTGTCCTGTACCCCAAGGTGAGGACCTTCACTCCTCCCCTTACCCATGGCTCTGCAGCTTGGCACGAATTTGCACACCTGTGGCTCTGTGGAAAGTTCTCTGCATCTTGGTGGGGTTTCATGGAGTGTCTGTGATAAAGCTCCGTATGTGCCCCTCTCCCTGCCTACCCCTTCATTACCCGGTCCACTGAGAACCCATCCTTGGCCGTGCCTGAGGCTCTGGCCCCCATGAATTGATCCCCAGCTGCTGTGGAGGCAGCAAAGCTGTGGCAGTGTTGCCGCTTCCCCGCCTCACTCCGGTCTCACCTCCCGGAGGCCAGTGCTGGAGTGGGGAGTACTTCCAGCTGGGGGGCAGATGCAGATCTGGTCAGCCATCGTGGAGGGGTGAGGGGGGCACAAGGCAGAACCCCACTAAGAAATAAAAGGCCACTCATAGCCTTTGGAGTGGCTCCCCATAGCCAATGTTACCACAGCTCTGAGGCCTTACAAGCCCCTCCCTGGCCCTAGTTAATAAACTGGCTATTTCTCTGTTATTGGTTTCCTTAGGACTGGACTGATCTTGACCCCAGTTCTGATGTGGGGGTGTGGGTGGGCAAAGGAGCATTAATAACAAAACAAACCAACAAGCCCACTCAAGGACTACAGCAACGTGACAGGACTTGAATCACCTGTGGACAGTGAGTTGCTTTAAATTGGTCACAGGAAGAGGCCCAGTGCACCGGCTGCTTCTTTCTAAGCCAGCACTGTCTGGAGAGAAGATGGAAGGCAGAGCTGTGCTTCTCTTCCACTGTGGGCCAACGCTGTGGCAGCTGAGGCTTGCTGGGGCTGGTTTGGTCCATTCCCTGAGTCCCGATTCTGACAACCAGGAACCGTGAGGTGAAATGTTTGGTGGGGAAGAGAGGCCCTGTCCTGGCTCGACATCCAGAAACCCCTGGAACAAATGCCTTAAATGTTCGTGACTGGGCACGGCTCTCTATTTATCCCTACACAGTGGCTGAGCTAATGGCAGTGTCCTTTCCTGCACAGAGAATGTGCTGGAGTCCTCTCAGACGTGTCTTTTTAGCCCTCTGAGCATCTGTACGCGCTTAGCAGTAATATGCTGCCTTGCACTGAACATTTCCTGTCATTCAGACTGCCCCTCCTTTACCATTAAAGCTGAATTAGTGAGGTTTAACCAGACATTAAAACCCCATCATAAGGGCCTAACTTAACCGCAAATTTGGCAATTTTTGTTGTCAAATCACATCCACTGAGAGAACCCACTGATGCTCATTTGCATAATTCTCTCTATAACTTGGAAAGCCTCCGACTTCGGTAATAATGGAAGAGCAGCTGTATTTTCATGTTTTCTGTATTTGAAACACTGCTTAGTCCGGCTGGGATGTTCATCTGGCCGAGTTGTGTGTTTGTGTGTATTTTTAAAATTCGCAGAGTTTAGAAGTTTCCTTGGAAGGTCTCCGTGGCCAGGTGCCTCTTCCCTGGTGGGACAGCTGCCATGCCTTTGACTCATCCTGGGTGGGAGTGGGGGGCTCCCTCTGGGGCAGGTAGCCGCGCTCTTCCAGGGGGAGCTGAGAAGCATCCATTCCCTCAGGTGGCTGACAGCCTCACAGAGCTGTATGGTGGGTGACAACCTAACACGGGCCACATGTTCCCATCAGCAGGTCGTGCTTGGTTTGTTCTTCCTGTTGCATAATAGGAAGTGTGCCTGGAGTGCCTCCTTTTTATTGCAGAGAACATCCCACTAGCACCCAAATCTTCTCTAACAAGCTGGTTCAGCTCTGATCTTTCTGGAGGGTTCCATAGATGATGATGATGATGATAGCTGCTCTGTGCTCAGCACTTTATGTGCCTGGTCTCACTGAATCTTCACAACCACACATTTCCATTTAATGGATGAGGAAACTGAGGCCCAGAGAGGTTAAGTGGCTCACTCAAAGCTACACAGGTAAAAGCAGCAGATTCAAAATTAGAGTTTAGTGTTTCTGATCCCCAGACACCAACTTTTTGAAGAACAATAGAAAATTAGGCAGAAGCAGTACTCAGGGTTTTTTTTTTCTTTGCATATTGTATTAGGGTGTGTCTGCCTTGGAGATCTCTTACTTTATGGATGAGGGGGAGTGAAGTCTGGGCAGGGGCAGTGCCTTGCTCAAAATCATACTGCTGATTAGGGGTGGAATAAGAGCTGGCGTCATCCTCACTGACCAGTTTTGGGGTCCTGGCTTCACTTTTTACACCACAGATAAAACACTGGGGTACAGTTAATTCCCTGAGTCCTGCTGGACTCCCTCTGTGCCTGCGCCTTGGCTGGCATATCCAGATGGGATTGGAATGGTAATCCAGAGGTTTGCCCACTGCTGGGGGAAGCTGAGTGGTGCTGGGAACCAGCTGAGACCTTTGGAGTTACATCCTGACCATCTGCTTCTGACCTCACCCTTTCTCTTCCTCGACATGTGTGGATGTTGCATATCAGGGGGACATGTCCTCCACCAAAATTTGCTTCCTTCCTTACCTCCAGATTAATAAACCATCTGATTTTTTTCTCCCCACATTTTCCAGGCCTCCCAAATGATTGTGTCCTACGATGAGCATGATGTCAACAACACATTCAAATTTGGGGTCATTTATCAAAAAGCCAGGCAGGTAAGCACCACAGATCCCTACTGGTCACTAGATCCTGTGGTTTCTCACTGGGGCCTCTCTTTTCCCCTCCCCCAAGCACAGGAGCCCTGCACTAGGCTCTTACATTTTCTGAATACAACAATCACATTTCAAATATAAATTAGACTAGAGGAGGCAGAATCTTCAAGGAGGACTACTCTTCAAAAAAGCCTGCAAATTCTTTAAATGGTAATGTAGTTTTTCATACAGTAAATTCTAATTCTTCCTGGCTACCTTACCTTATATTTAATTCTGGGCTGTTGGTCAGAAGAAAAATCAGACTGGGTGAAGGGAATGGATCAGCACAAGCTGCTTTCTCCTTGCCCACCATTCTCCCAGCTTGGACTTAGCTTTTTCTCCCCAAACTTCAGTAGAGTGCCGGAGCCACTTGTGTGCATCTCTTCCCAGCTCTGAGTTCAGTGACGTCATGTTGGTAGCTTGAAATCAGCCACGGTGGAAGTGTTTACGGCACGGAAATCAGCAAACCCCAGAGCTTCTGTTTTCTCTCTTAGGAGAGCCGGTTGTTAAAAATTAATCAGTACACCACTGCTCACCCTCTTCTGTTTCTTGTGGCGCATTGCTGCTTTGGAGTTAGTTGACTAGAATAATGTTTCTCAAAGTGTGTCCTGAGAGACGCTAGACTGATGAGGTACTCTGTGAGCAAATGACTTGGTTGGAGGTCAGTTGCGGAACATTTTAAAGGCTCTAAGGAACCCCAATGTAAAGAACTCTTTATGACTTTGTTGAACTCAGTATGTCCCATACTTGTCTGACCACAAACTTCCCGTATCTCCTACCATGAACATTTATGAACATCCTGAGTAGTGGTCTGCTGAACACACGGTTTCCTCACGTGGGTTGTGTGAAAGAAGGGTCCACACCCATTTCATCTTTGCATCATCTAAGAGCCTAGCATGGTGACTTTACATAAATACACTCATAAATTTTTGTTATGTGAAGTAATGACTAAAAGTTTGACTCTGCTAATGGTAGGTCGCATCTTCCAACATTATCTGTGGTTTTTTTTGCGTGACAGTGTCTTTCTTGGCTAGTTAATAGCTGACTTCCTCGTCTGAAGATAATAGCCCACAGAGACATGTGTTCACTTAGACAGACTTAAACACAGTGAAGAGTTTAGGAGCTGAAAGACCCACACAGATGAATCTTATAATTTCAGGGAGGTTATTCAGGTAGCCGCTCTAATTATTTTCACATATTGCATTTTTATTTTGTACAGCTCTGCTAATATAACCCCCCAATTAAAGTCCTTTGCTTCTGAAATTTACCAAAGCAGATCTCGTAAGGTGATTACAATCCCATGTTCTAGCAAAGTTATAATTATTGAACGTGAACCATCCACCTCTGAGAAGGAGTCTGAGTGTTGTTTATGTACCTGATGCTGCGAGGCGAGGTGGGGGCGTGTGGCGAGATAAAAGTCTTTTTTTAAAAAACTCGGCAGATTGTTGTTTTGCAAACCTGTATCCAAGGGGGCAATTAATATGAACATTTGTTGCATGAAAGCCCTGTGCTGGTCTTCGGATATAAATAAGCCCCACCTTACTCCTCTCTTTGTCAGGCACTGTGCTAAGCACTGTGGGAGATACAGGGATGACTAAGACCCCCTCCCTGAGTCCATGGTCAAGCTCAAGGCCAGTGTAAAAATAAGACGATGCTAATACCAGGCTGGGTGTAAATCCTGGAGAGAGGTGCACACCCCAGAGCATGAGTTGGATTGTTTTCCCAGTAGAAGATGTGTGTTGCCTGGAAGCAGCTGTTCCCTGACACTCTGGCCTCATGACCTGGGGCAAACGGTGTGTGGGCTAGAGTTGCAATGCCTTCCTGCCGTGCTATACTCAGGGTTCTGTAAAGGTTCTGAAAATGTAAACATTTTCTGTAAAGGGCCAGATAATAAATATTTTAGACTTCACAGACCATACTGTCTCTGTTGCAGGCGCTGACCCTGCCTTTGTAGTGCAAAAGCAGCTGTAGACAATACTAAATGAATTGGCCTGGCTGTATTCCAATAAAACTTTATTTATAAAAACAAGCAGCAGGCCAGACTTGGCCCACAGTTTGCAGACCCCCGTTAGCGAGCAGTGTTTCCCAAACTTCAGACATGCACAAACCACAGCTAAGATCCTGTTATTCGCTCCACTGTATGCCACCATTATACTTTTTAATCACACCTTTCCTATTAACTACTTAATGTTTTCTTTAAAAAGTTTTTTTCACCTTAAAAGAATTTTTAAAGGAAATTTTATGTCACTACTCTAATTGGAAAATCAGTATCACTTATGTGAAATGAAGGTAATTCTAAAAAGAAATACTATAAAGAACAAAGTTACTGAAATCTAGCTAGATTCTGTTGCCTCTTGAAGACATAGAACCTGAGGTCTGCTCTTTTTTGTTGTAAAGGAGGCGTTAAGGAGGTGTTAAAGAATCACTTATGGAAGACTTTCCCCATGAAGTGTGTGCAGACTGGAGTGTCTTTGTGTCGTCTGCAGTTTTGTTGCTGTCTGTGTGTGTTTGCAGAGCTTTCAACTGTTTGCAGATCCTGTCACTGTGGGCAGAGTCTACTGCTCAGGGAGGGCCACTCAGTGTTGCAAGCCTGTCACAGTTGCAGAGCTTGCAACTGTTTTCAGCTTTGCTTTCTATTTTTTTAAGTTAGTTAACATTTTATTTTTAGATATTTGTAGATTTATACAAAGTTGTAAGAAAAAATACAGAGAGATCTTGTGTACCCTTTACCCAGTTTCCCTCGAAGGTCATGTCTTATAAAAGTAGAACACAATATCCTAGCCAGGCTACTGATACTGATACAATCCACAGATCTTAGTCAGATTTACCCATTTTACATGTGCTCGGTTTTTAGGGGGGTGTATTTTGTTGTATATAATTATATCATGTGTGTAGGTTCCAAAGTTAAGATCCAGAAGAACCCCACCACCACAAGGATCGCTGTGTTGCCCTTTCATAACCATGCCCGCCTCTCTCTTGCCTCCATGCTCCCTTCCACTCCAGTCCCCAAATCCCTGGCAACCACTAATCTGTTCTACAATTTCTAAAACTTTGTCATTTCAAAAACGTTGTATAAATGGAATCATACAGTATATAACCTTTGGGGGCTGGGTTTTTTCCACTCAGCGAGATTCACGCAAGTTCTTTGAGCATATCCATGGTTGTCTCCTATGTGTTGGTGAGTAGTATTCTTTGGTATGGATGTACCCCGCTCTGTTTAACCAATCACCCATTGGGGGACATCTGGGTGGTTTCCAGTTTTTGGCTATTATGAATAACGCTGCTATGAACATTTGTATACACGTTTTTGAGTGATCATAGGTTTTCGTTTCTCTGGGATAATTGCTTAGGAGCACAGTTGCTGGGTTATATGGTAATTACATGTTTAGTTTTATAAGAAGCTGCCAAACTGTTTTCTGGGGTGATTGTCCCATTTTACATTCCTACCAGCAATGTGTATGAGAGATCTGTTTTCTCTGCATCCTTGCCAGCCTTTTGTGGTGTTACTATTTTTTGTTTTAGTCATTCTGATAGATGTGTAGTAATACTTCATTCTGGTTTCAGTTTGCGTTTCTCTAATGCTTAATGATGTTGAACATCTTTTCAAGTGCTTATTTGCCATCTGTATATTTTCTTTGGTGAAATGACTGTTCATGTCTTTTGACCATTTTCTAATTGGATCTTTTTTTTTATTATTAAGTGTAAACGTTTTTTCTACCAATTTTATTGAGGTATAACTCAGATACCATACAGTTCACAGTGGTATGTGAATTATATCTCAATAAAGTATACAATTCACTGGCTTGTGGTACATTCAGAGAGTTGTGCAACTATCATCTCTATCTAACGCCAGAAAATTTTCATCATCCCCAAAAGAAACTCCATACCCGTTAGCTCACTCCCCGTCACCATTCTCTCTAGCTCCTGTCAACCACAAATCTTTCTGTCTCTATGGATTTGCCCATTCTGGACATTTCATATAAATCACACTATATGGTCCTTTGTGTCTGGCTTCATTCACATAGCATAATGTTTTCAAGTTTTGTCCATGTTGTAGCATGCATCAGCACTTCATTCCTTTTCATGGTGGAACTATATTCCATTGTATGGATACGCCACATTCTGTTTATCTCTTTGTCAGTTGATGGACTTTTGGTTGTTGACATTTTTGGGTTATTATGAATAATGCTGCTATTAGGAGTGGAATTGCTGGGTCATATGGCACCTCTGTGCTTAGCCTTTTGATGAATTACCAGACTGTTTTCCAAAGAGACAGCACCATTTCACATTCCCACCAGCAGTATATGAAGGTTCTGATTTTCCACATCCTCACCCATACTTCTTGTGTTTCATTTTGATTGTAGCCATCCCAGTGGGTGTAAAGTGATATCTCATTGTGGTTTTGATTACTATTGAGTTTTGAGAGTTCTTTATATATTCTAGATACAAGTCCTTTGTCAAAAGTCCAACTATTGACTTTTCATTTATAGATTGTGTTTTTGGTAGCAAGTGTAAGAACTCTTTGCTCCAGCTTTGCTTTTTGTACTGACCAGTAGCCTTTGTCCAGATAGAAAGTCCTTATAAACCAGCCCTGAAAACCCAGCTCTGTTGCGTGAGCCTCTGTTGGTCCTTCCTCCAGTTGAGGACAGAGCCACTGGGTGGTGAATGTGTTGGGTCTGGGGAGAAAGGAAGAAAGGGACCAGGGATCTGGACAACCACGTTGCTTCCCTTGGCACCAGGAAGGCTCTTCCTAATTCCAGCCCCTGTTCCTGTTTCTCTTTCAGACCCTGGAGGAGGAGCTGTTTGGGAATAATGAGGAGAGCCCAGCCTTCAAGGAGTTCTTGGACCTTCTGGGAGACACAATCATGCTGCAGGACTTCAAAGGGTGGGTTTTAGCCAAGGGATCACTCCGGCCCCTTTGACTAGGCCCTAGAGGAAGGCCAAGGGGTGACAGCTGAGCTTCAGGGAGGGCTTGTGAGAGTTAAAAACACATGTGAAGAACCTGGGATTGTTTTTCAGCAGATGATCACACTCCCTTCCCTGTGTTCCTAAGGAAATGGTGGTGCAGGGGATAATCCAGAGTGGCAGATTACCTGAAAGGGATTGATGTTGGCCTTCGGGTGCGTGATGAAAGTGCTCCACCTCGGATTTGGCTTCCTGATTCCATCTGGTTCAGACTGAGAGTGAAAAGAATCCATCTTCCCCATCACTCACCTGCCAGGCTTTCAGGAAAGAGGGCCCTGTGCAGTTTTGGGGGAAATGACCTATTTTAGACAATACACAAAAGCAATGGATAATTAAGAGTTG
The DNA here is from genome assembly GCF_021613505.1 of Equus quagga. NCBI lineage: Eukaryota > Metazoa > Chordata > Mammalia > Perissodactyla > Equidae > Equus > Equus quagga. The sequence continues at coordinate 70,521,863 of NC_060277.1, read as the reverse complement.
GTGGAAATATAATAACCCTCCTGGCAGGAAGCTATGCAATAGTGTGTGGTTCTCTGAGTGGACAAAAAAGAATTGGGGCTATTTCTTGGAAAACTCTTGCCCTCGATTTTCCTTGACAAAAGCAACATTTGGGAAGGGCCTTCCGACCTGGCCAGCCTGTTCTATGCTTGGTGGCTGGCACATGGCTGGGCCCCCAGAATTCCCCACTGTGGCAGCCACATTAGCAGGATCTCCTACCCTGTGTGGAAGCACCCAGCTCTGTGCCCGGCATGTAGCAGGTGTCCATAGTCACTTTCTTTTCTGCTTCCTTCTCCTTCTTTTTTTCCCTCTTTCTCTGTCTTCCTCTCCCTTCAAGGTCATCACTGCTGTCTGGAGTCAATCGCACATGGGTTAAAGTCCCATCTCCACCACTTATTAGCTCTATGACTTTGAACAAGTGAACTGACCTCTGAAAGCCTCAGTTTCTTCTCTTGTGAAAAGGGAGGTAAAGATAATATTCCCCCACTAGGTTGTCAGGAAATAACGTAGATAACGCATGCGAAGCATTTGAGCTAGTGCCATACGCAGAGTGAGCGCTGGTAGGCATTACTGTCCTTGTTATACCACTTTCATCCACTCTGAGACGCCATCGTGTGTCCTGATTTCAGAGATGTTAAAACGTGAAAAAAGGTGTGTCTTAGAATAGACAAAATAAAGTCTATTAAAACCAGGAAGGACCCCAGAGATCATATATTCCTGTCCCTTTATTTTGTAGAGAGAGGAAACTGAGGCCGAGAGGGATGAAGTGAAATGCCCGTGGTCGTGTGCTGGCTTAGTGGCAGAAGCAGGTCTAGAGTGCCTGACTCCCAGCCTAGTGTGCTTCCCGCTGTGCCCGGCTGAGCACATTTTCTGGCTTGTATTGTAGTGCCTGAGGGGACCGATATCCAGGGTCTATTTTATTTCATTTTATTAAAGGAACCTGCATCTTCCTCTCTTTGCTGAAGAATATGATGCACAGCTAGCAGCCATAAAGGAAGAAGGGGCTCCCGGAAGCCCACCTAGGTCCTTAGTTCTTTTCTTTCTTGCCTGTTTGGAGATAGCCAGAGAAGGGGCCTCCTTGGGTACCTTCAAGCTGGGTACTGCCTTGGTTGAGTCTCCACGTCAGGGACTGGCTGAGTAGAAGTCAAGCATCTGTCACCTCTCCTGGCTGGCGCCAGATGCTCCTGTGGGGCTCACCACCATCCAACAGGATGGCTGGTTGCCCTGGCTCTGGGCTGAGGACTTGGACATGGCCTTGTAGAGAGCAAAGGCTTATGCCCAGCCTCGGGGGCCACTGGCACCTGGGACGACATTTGTCTGGGATTATGGATGAACGATCTCCCTTCCCACAAGACCGTATGGTGTGGAGAGAACACAGCCAAGGCTTGAAATGGAGGTTCTGCCTTGGTCTTTTTTTTTTTTTTTTTCCTGAGCAAGATTAGCCCTGAGCTAACATCTGTGCCAATCCTCCTGTATTTTTTTTGTATGTGGGACACCTCCACAGCGTGGCTGGTGAGTGGAGTAGGTCTGTACCTGGGATCCAAACCTGTGAACCTGGGCCGCTGAAGCGGAGTGCGTGGAATTTTAAGCACTCTGCCTTGGCTTTTAAATAATGGATTTATGGTTGGAACGCCAGGGCTTGTCTGCTCAGAAGAGCCCACCTACCTGTATTTCACGCTTCATAATCTCTCTGCCTCAACTCTCACACGTCTTCTCCTTCATTCTCCTGCTCCCATATCCTTTGGGGAGGTCGCCCCAAGTTGCCCACTTCCCCTCACTCTCTCTCCCCGGCACCTGCCCTGTTTCACTGACAGTTTCCGAGGAGGCCTGGATGTGACCCACGGACAGACGGGGGTGGAATCAGTGTACACGATATTCCGGGACAGGGAGATCATGTTTCACGTCTCCACGAAGCTGCCGTTTACCGAGGGAGACGCCCAGCAGGTAAGCTGGTTCCGGAGGGCTGTGGGAGCCCGGGGCGTGTGAGGTGAAGGCCTGCTTCTGGTCTGGTCTGCCTGAGCGACTGTGGCCCCCCTCCCCATTTTCATAATCAAGAGGCCAGACTGTTCCGCTGCATCCTCATCAAAGCTGTTCTGCTGTGTTATCTCACCAAGGCCACGGTCAGCAGCCCTGTGCAGGAGGCAGGACAGGGCTCATGGTTATTCAGCTTTGACCAATGGGGAGACAGCAGCTCTGCACGGTGAAAAGACTGTTTCCCAGATTAGGGGCAGAGCCCGGGTGCTTTGATCATGGAGGGTGATGGTGAAGAGTACCTGACAGGGTCTGCAGATGGCACCTTGAAGCCAGCTCTGCCGTTTAGGGATATGTGACTACGGGCAAGCCGGGTAACCTTGTGGCCTCATTTTCCTCACCCGTAGAATGGGGATAACACCACGTGCATCAGAGAGTCATCGTGGGGATTACATAAGGTTCTGAATGTAGGGCTCAGTACCATGCCTGGCTTGTGGCAGGCTTGCTACCTAACAGCTGGTCACTGTCCAGGCCACTGGGCTTTTGGCCGCCTTCCCACCCCGGTGATGTGCAGCTGGTTATTGCCTGAGACGGTCCCTCCCCCTCCCAGCTCTGCTGCTCTCAGCCTCATCTCTCAGCACACCTGCTGTGGGCAGAAATTCAGCCTTTGCCTCAGCCAGGGAGCCCTGGTTGAGGCCTCTGCTTCCAGTGTTTTCTTGCCCTCTCTCTCATTTGCTGCCTCTGACAGCTGCGTGTCCCCAGGGAGGGCCTGGCTTTTTTTCTCATGGACCCCTGAAGCCAGCAGCTGGTCCTGTCTACTGCACCCTTTGCCCTGTCCCACCATCTCCAGGAAAATAAGAAAGGAAGGTGGACCATCCACCAGACCCTGACCGTTCGATTCTGTGCAGGGAACTGGGGAGGCAGCACAGATGTGAAGTTGTAAACATCGTGCCTGGCTTCTTAGGGAAAAAGGAAATTGGCAAATGAGACTGTGATTTGGCTCTAAAATCACTACTGAATGTTCTAGAAACAAATGGGAGCAGGATTCCTTTTGTATCCAAAGTAGGTTTTCTCTCAGCGTTTCACCTTCCATCTCTGTTCTGTCACGGCTGCCCTCACTCGCTGTACCAGCCGGAGGCTGAGGGCCGTTCTCTGCCCGGCTCTCTTTTCGTCTCACGGATGTTCAGTGGGAGGGATACAGAGCTTGGCTCACAGCCAGGAATGAATAAATATTAATTTTATTTTCCCAAGAAATGGGATGATGTGTGTGGAATGAGGCAATCTGTGTGAAAGTGCTCAGCTCGTGGCTCAGTATATAGCAGGTGGCTCAGTAATTGAGAAACTCATGTGAAATATAGGGTGTGCATGCAGTAGGTGCTTAATAAAGGAACAAATGTGTAGATAAGCATCTAGCCAGGACTTGGTATGGGGGGAATCTTAACATTTGAAGTCAGGCATGTGAGCAGCCCAGCACAGGTCCTGACAAACAGTAGGCGCTTGGTGATTGAGGTCGCCTGTGAGCCCCTGGCACAGTTTGGGATACTGAATCGGAGTTGGGTCTCTCTCTCCCCTGTGACCTCTGCCAAGCCAGGTGCCCCTTGTTTCTCTAAGCATGGCTCTTCTCCCCTCTGGTATAGAATGATCCACCCCCTCATCCCTGCTCTTCCACATTTCCATCAAGTGCCTGCCCCCATCTCCTCTTCCAGGAAGCCTTCTCAGATTGCCATCAGGCCTTTGATTTTGCCCTCTTCTTGGCCCCTAGAGTCAGGCACTTTGTCTGCAGCAGCTGACTTAGCACTTGCTGGCTAGTGGCTTTGTTAGTGTTCTCAGGTGGCTTTACCTGTGTTTGTGTCTCTCCTGGATCAATTACAGGCTCTACCAGGGCAAAACCCAGCCCTCACCTGTTAACTGTTCTCCTCGAGTCCTGAGTCAGGGCTCTGCACTGTTGAGCTCAGTAAGATGCTTGCTTGTCTCTGCCTAACCATTTCAGCATCTTCTCCATTTTTTTTCTTTTTGATGGCTTCTAAAGATTGCAAGAGAAACTCCCTAGCGAGCTAGGTCTCAGAGTGCCAGAGTTTATGTATAAAGATAGAATAATGAGGATTTCCTGTATAGACCTATTTTGCTTTCAGGATGTTCCTAACGGGCTTATAACAATGGAACATTTTTTGTTTAGCTCCAGAGAAAGAGACACATTGGGAATGACATTGTGGCCATCATCTTCCAAGAAGAAAATACACCATTTGTCCCAGATATGATTGCCTCCAACTTCTTACATGCCTACATTGTTGTACAGGCTGAGAACGCAGGCACAGAGACCCCATCCTACAAGGTAAGGAGAACGTCTCATTGGAGGAAGCAGTGGGCCCTGCCCCTCACCCCACTTGATGGATTCAGCGATATTGAGGAACACTGGTTCTCAATGGCTCCTCAGGCCATTCTCCAAAATGGCACTCCTACCTTTGGTGTGATTGATTTTCTCCGAATTCTCGGGTTTCTGGGATTTGGGAGCTAGACTCTTGGTGAGGGCTCCGTCTGAGCTCATCTCATCCATCTGGCTGCCTCTGGTCTTGACAGCATCTAACTCAAGGGTTGACAAGCCCTAGTTTTCCTATCTGGAGTGTGGTAATGCCATTTGCTCAAGTCTAGAGTAAGGCAGAGCCAGAGGAGAGGAAAAAAGAGGAAGTGGAGATTGACAGGAAAGGAGAGGAAGGAAGGTGGTAACAAAGAAGGAAAGAAAAAGGTGAAATGTTTCTGGTGAGAAGGGAGGAGAACCTCAGGGGCCTGGTCCACGCTGGCCACTGGGTGGGCCCCTCTGGTTTAGCTGTTCTGGAGTAAATGCTCAACCTTAATTTGAAGACTCCCCGGGAGGCGGGGTTGCAGGCACCTGAGTCTGAGCCTCCTGATCCATAAGTGGTCTTTCCAGTGGGCTCCCCATCCTCACGAATGCAGAGGAGCCTCTTGCCGCCCTCACCGTGCCTGCTTCCGATGGCCGTGTCGCTAACCATCCCTTTCTCTTCTCCATGAGAAACGATCCCAAGCTCTTGGACAGCAGTTTCTCTGTATCACAGTGGTGTTGGGGCATGGGACCCAAGGGAGACAGACTGAGGGTTTTTAAGGTGGATGTTAGTCTTTGAACCCCCTGCAGATATATGCAAAATGTTGAGTTTATGTGCTGCTTTGCATTTTCTGGGGAGAGAGGCTATAGCTCACATTTTCTGAGGTATCCCTGCTCCCCACAGTGTTGGGAAGCACTGCTGTCAGGGAGAAGGCAAAGGAGCCTGTCATTGCTCATGGGCGACCAGGAGGCCTGAAAGTGTTTCCTGTAGAATGACTTAGGCCGGCGCCGGTTGGCTCCTGGGGTGCGCAAAGCCATAGCGTTTCATGGCCATCTTCGTGACGTATCAATTTTGCTCAAAGATTTTGGGAAAAGAAATGATGTTAGATCATTATTACATCAGTAGAAATCCAGATATATTAAATGTGAAATTCACATCGACTTTAAAACCAAATATGAGATTTCAACAAACAAACAAAACACAGCTCTCTTCTGTTGAGGAGAGCTGATTCTTTACATGCCCGTGTTCATGCTCTTCTGTCATTGAGCAGTTTTAGCTGAAAAGTTGGAGAAGCCATGGTTTGGGCATTTCCTTGAATGCTACGGGATTACCTGTTTTGACTGAAATGGGTATTCACTTCAAGCAGCTGCTTGATTTATTGATGGGAGCAAGTTTATTGGTTCAGTGCCTACTGTGTGCTGGGTGCCACACTAGGGGTGGGGCATGTGAAAGTGAAAGTGACATGCAGAACCAGCCTTCAGGGAAGGGACAGAAAAGCCAGTGAGTGCTGTTCAGTGGATGGGCCGCTCGAACCACCGACTGGCTCTTTTAACAGCCAGCGGAGGCAGAGGGCTAGGATCCCCAAAGTAAAGCTGTGTGATGGGAGCGTCTCCCAGACCCTGCCAGGCAGTCATGTATGTACGTGTGGCTTGTCTGCTAGGCCTCTGCTGGCAGAATGGGGCCTCCTGTGGATGTTTAGTATTTGCTTTTAGTCCCTGATAGGAAATGGAGCTCAGCTAACTGCTTCTCCACTTTCCCACGAGCTCAGCAGAGTGGGAAAATGCAGAGAAAAATCAGAGATCCGAAAAAGCACCATCTCACCTCCAGCTTTGATGTCAGAAGTCTTGACAAAGTCTTCCGAGCCTCAGTCTGTGGTCCAGGGAGAAGCACTGTCCTCAGGGAGGGTGGAGAGAACGAGCGAAGCAGGACCCACAGGAAGCGCCAGGTTGTCCCCGGGCTGTGGGACCTTGTGCTCCACCTGACAGGCAAACATTAAGGCCAGAAGGCAAGACCTGTGAATGGGGGCTGGGGGGTGCAGAGGGCAGGGAGGGAGACCAGCCTTCCAAGGCGTACCCCAAAACTCTGTCCATCCACACCCCCAGAAGCACCCCAGGTGACAAGCAGACTGAGGAGGACCTTGTTAGATCCCTCAAAGGGTCTAGGGTGACATGGGACTTTAGCTGACCCCTGCAGGCTTAGGGGCCATGGCAAAGGAGGGTGAGATTTCCTTAGGAGGCCTCCACTGGGGAGGAGGAACAACAGGGAAGAAGAGGAAGAGGAAGGGGAGGACAGTGTGAGAATGTGCAGGCAAAAGCCCCAGACTGAGAGGCTCGGGAGCGTGGGATTCTGTCCTGGCCCTACCTCTGACTGCTGTGTGACCTTGGGCCAGTTCCTTCCCTCTCTGGGCCTCTGTTTCCATCTGTGTGAAATGAGGAAGTTGGACTAGACAACCTCCAAGGTCCTTCTAGCCCTGACATGCTGCGGGAGGGGAAGGGGGGGCAGTTGAGAAGGAGGAGTGTGCGTGTGTGTGTTGGATTAGGACTTGGGTTGGGGGAACTCTGCAGTATTTCAGGTGTCCTTTATTTAGGTGCAGGTCAGCAGGGAAAGTTAGAAAAGAAAAGCACTGGGTGACAATGGTTACCCCTTCCTGGGTGCTTGCTGCATACCGGGCACTGAGTTGCACCCTCAGAAGCACAGTCTTTTCGAATCCTCACAAGCGCCTGGTTGGGCAGGGCCTCTCCTTAGCCCTATTTTACAGGGAGGAAATTGAGGCTGAGAGCTGAAGTCACTTAAGGCCTGAGGCCACAGGGCCTGGCAGCAGTGGAGTGGAGCCCCGTCCAGGTCTGCCTGTGGTCTTCATCACTGAGCAGTCGGAGCAGGTGGAAACTTGGCTCTGAAACTCGGTGGTGCATGAAACATTACATCGGATTATTTTTTAGACATGGATTTTGTCCTTATCCTGCCAGATTGGAAGGAAATTCCAGCTGAGCCATCCCCAGAACTCCGCCCTCTCCCTGTCTGAGGTCACCCTGCCGCCCAAAGTCCCACAAAGGTCTAGGAATCTATGCCAAGCAGCCCACTGGGGCAGACTCCTGTCTGGGGGCCCCCTTCCGCGCTCTACTGATCTGTGGCTTGAGGAACCTCTGCCGTCCTCTAAGGCCTCCACTTGGACAGACATGAGGATCGTGTCAAGGCTGGAGTCCTCGAGCTTCCCCACCTCCTGGTGCATACTTATTACTCACACGCCCCAGTCTCCTTCCGCTTTCCAGCCCTGAAGCTTCTCTTCAAGAGTCACCTGCTGCCCCTCTCCTTCTCAGCTTTGCCCCGCCCTGCCGAGAGGCCCTCACTGGATTTAGAAAACAGGAAGGTGGGGTTGTGTTCAGGCAGCTTCTGCTTTCAGCCCGGCAACCCAGCTGTCCTCAGGAGGAGGGAGCAACAAAGGCCCAGCGCTTTGCTGGAGAGGGGTCAGGAGAGGGGACACAGTGGGGACGGAAGATGAGTGGCTGTCACCAGGAAGCGTTCTGTCTTCTGCCTTTCTGACACGGCTGCTGCAGTGGGCTTGTCTGGCTGGGAGACTCTGGATTTAAGGGCATGTCTGAAGCCACTTCCCCAGTCAGCACAGACCACTTGAATGCAGGCCTGAGAAGGAGGGGGCATTGGGATGGGCAGAGGGGAGAGGTGGGTCTGGCCTCTGGCCCTGTCCCAGTTGGCAGCCCCTCGGTGGCCTTCCCCCCACTGCCTCCCCAGATTCTGGTTCTGTGGGTAGAATTTTTGACTGGTGCCACGGGTGCAGAGTGGGTCGTGGAGGGGGCCTGTGTTTGGCAGCTGGAATCAGCCAGAAATGACGTCAGCCAAACATGCCCCATTTCCTGACTCTGGGTACTGCAATTGGGGCCATGCAGACAGCCTTGAGCTTGGGAAGAGAATGCCGTATTGATCAGCCCTCTCCCGTTCCCTTCCCCTGCAGACCCTGGGAAGGCCTTTCCTTGGCCGGGCTCCGAGCTGCCTGCTCACCCGGTCTGGCAGACTCTGCATCTGCCCTACTTCACAGGCCAGGGTGGCTGGCGGCGTGCCAGGGCTGGGCTCACGTCAGCAGCCGCCTGGGGAAGGGAGAGGGCAGAGTCTCCAGAGAGGTCTGTAGCCTCGTGGACTGAGAGCAGGTGAAACCAGGGCACCTCCTTGCAGACAAGGGAGATGGAGCTGTGGGCCTCTCCTGGGCCTGGAAGACCCCCAGGCAGAACACCTGGGCACTCTCAGTCCATTAGTTCCTCCTGCCGTTGGTTCCAGTTACCCAGACTGGCCAGAGGTGCACACCCCACCCAGAGCCTGGGACACCCCTACACAAGCACCTTGATGTTACCCCCACGCCCAGTTCCCATCTTTGGCCCTGGTTCTCTGTTAGTTCAAACCTCACCCGGACTGACTGCTCCTGCGTGTGGGGCCAGGGCTCCCAGACACTAGTCCACCGACTGCACAAAAGCTCTCAGGAGCGTTTAACTGTGCAGATTCCTGGCTCTACCCCAGAGCTTCTGATTCAGTAGGTTTGCAGTGGAGCCCATGCAATCGATATTAACACTTGAAGTGATTCTGCTGTATGGCTGGGTGTGGGAGTCAGTGTTGTGGGAAAATAACTCCAGAGCAGGACTGGGAGGTCTGGATTCTCTGTTCCTCTCTGTGGCTGATCACCGGTGTGCCTTTGGGGGGATCACTCCATGTCTCTGGGCATCTGTTTCCTCATCAGTGAAACAGGGCTAGTAATTCTCACTGTGCCTTCTCTGAGGATTAGGATCCCAATCAAGTGAGGTAATGAGATAAGGCCTCGTGGACACTTTTACTGCATTAGAATCAGGGTCCCAGGCTGCTCCTCAGCCCTGTCCAGTCCTCTTGCCAAACCCGCTTCTGGCCTCCAGGAATGCAGATGGGAGCACGCAGATGGCTCTGCGCCGTCCAGCCCCACTTCTAGGAACAGTGACTCGGGCGGTGCTGGCGCTGGCTCACGGGGGCACTTCATTTGTGTTCTGGCAAGGGGATGGAGGAGGAGGCGGGTAGATCTGCTGTAGGATGGGGCTGCCCCAGCACCAGGGCACAGAATGTGGCATGCTGTCATCCTCTGCTTGGGTCTCTTCCAAGCTCCTGGCCCACACCGAGATACTGTGTTTCAGGTCTCGGTCACTGCCCGGGAAGACGTGCCTGCCTTCGGGCCACCTCTGCCCAGCCCTCCTGTTTTCCAGAAGGTAAGAAACTCTCCTTTCTGCTCCTCTCATGCCTAAGGCTTCAGGTTCCCATACCTGAGTGGCCGCGGTTGGAGTGGGGCTGAATTGGGCTGGGAGCATTAGGAAGACCTTTTGCCGGGTTTGAGGGTCTCCACCTCTCCATCCTGCTACCTGCCTGGCCTAGCATAGGGCTTCTTGTCAGGGTGTTTGACACTGGGGTTGCCTTTCTGCTAAAGGAAGGGTTTTATACCATGTTCCAGTTCCAGGACCCTTGGACAAAAATGGCGCCCAGTCCTGGAAATGCCACTGTGGGTGTGGAGGGTGCATTTCCCAGGACAGGGAAGCTGGTTTCCACATTGGCATCTTAGCAGGTGGGCTTGCTCTGGGCTAGAAATGATCACGTCAGGGGACCTTTCAGAGGCCCTCTCCAGACCCCTGCTCTGCCTACCCATTACTGTGGCTGAAGCCCTTTTGGCAACAGCTGAGACTGAGAGAGGCCCGGGGCATCTTGTCTGTTCCAGGGCCCAGAGTTCAGGGAGTTCCTGCTCACCAAGCTCACCAATGCAGAGAACGCTTGCTGCAAGTCTGACAAGTTCGCGAAGCTGGAGGTGAGAGCGTGGTTTCCGAAGGTCTTCCTCCTGCCTCTCTTAGTTGGGGGGGGGTGGTCTATACTCCTGTATATAAGGGTAGAGGGACGTGGAATTGTAGGGTGGCTCTTGGGCCTTTGGCTTGGGTTCTTTGCTGACCTGGGGACCCCTGGGAGATGAGTTCTGTTGAGACCTGCTGCTCTGGAGGTGCCTGCAAAGGCTGGGTTGCTGACAGATCTAGTCCTGGTCTGTGTGAATGGCGCCACCTGGAGGCGGTATGAACGGCCCTGGATGAGCATCTGGATGGAGAGGAGCAGTGGGCAGTTGGGTACATGGATGTAGAGCTTGGGGCGGAGATCTGGGCTGGGAGTCTGCACAGTAGAGCTGTGGGATAGCCCATGGAGAAGGGGCAGAGGGGAGAGAGCAGAGGGCTGGGAATGGGGCTGTAGTGTTGACTGCAGCCTTTGTGAGCCTGGAGCCTAGCCTGTCCTTAGGTCTACACTGTCGCCGAGATACAGCTGGCCAGAATAGCAGCCTTCAGGCCAGGTGTCTGGAGCCCCCAGGGAGAGGGCACGCCTCTGCCCTCAGTGCTAGCTCCACAACCCTCACCCTCTCCCTTCCAGGACCGGACGAGGGCTGCCCTCCTGGACAACCTTCACGATGAGCTCCATGCCCACACACAGGCCATGCTGGGACTGGGCCCAGAAGAGGACAAGTTTGAGAATGGGGGCCATGGGGGATTCCTGGAATCTTTTAAGGTACAGGCACAAGAGTGGCTGGGGATTGCTGTGGCAGGGAGCGGGTGGTACAAACAGGGGAAGAGGTGCAAGGTCTGCATGATCCTGACCCCAGAGCCCAAATGCCAGCCAGAGGTGGAAGGACCAGCAGGGGCATCGCAGGTGTTTGCAGAGGGAAGAGGCATCAGGCAGTGTGAGTGGTCGGAGCAGCCAACGGTATCTGCAGCGTCCGCCATGTCCTTCCTTGATCTGGATCATCTCCTCCTGACCTGGGAGTCTGATATGCAGGGGCAGAGAAGGAGTTAGCAGCAGGAGAGGAGCCGGTACAAACCAAGAACATGACTGCTTCCATCTGCCTCCTTCTGTGGTCGGGGAGTCCAGGGCAGGACGGCAGGAGCAAGGACACAAGCCTTTGGGGTCTTCAGCAGCCAGTGTGGGGTACTGCAAGGATTCTTCCCAGCTGGCAGAGCATTGGAGGACCTGGCCAGGGCTGGTGGGATGGAGTTACAGGCAAGTCCCAGTGGACTTTGCAAAGGGAAAAACTTTCTAACGAGAACAAGCTGCTAAAAGAAGTCCCTGGAAGTACTTAGGTGGAGCTTGGACGGCCACTTAGCTGATGTGGGGTGAAGAAGTTCATCGTCATGTGCTTGCCGAGTGCTTGTTGGTCTACCCGGCACTTCCATCCAGGGTCTGATTTGAGTCTGGCTTCAGTCCTGTGTGGTTGGCAGAAGGAGTCTTGTTATTTCCACCCACAAGTGAGGGGACAGGCTGAGAGAGGCCGCAGGACTGCTCCAAACCTCACACCTGAGTACAGGTAGAGCCTTGTTTCATGCCCTTAAGGTTTTCTGGTCCTTAAGTCAATGTTCTACTGGATTGCCCATTGCAGAATGATTTGTAAAGCTACCATTTTGGGGGCAGCGTATGGGGGGTTAGGGTTGGATCTGCCTGTGTTAGCATCCCAGCTCTGCGTCATCATGGACAGTCTTCACAGTCTCTGAGCTACTCTTTTCTCATCAACGACACAGGGATGATACATAGGACCTCTGTCACGCAGTTGTTGTGACAATTCGTTGAAATAGTGTCTGGAACAATTCGCATGGCCTGGAATGCAGTAAATGCTCAGTGAAAGTGTTAGCTGTTATTGTTGTGTAAAGTGAAAGCTTAACCCGCGTGATCCTGTCTGGAACGTCACAGCTGCCCTCTCTGCCCTGAGAAGAAGGCTCTTATTATGAGTATAATAATTCATACCCAATTTTAATAATTATGGGTGTAATTTTACATGTGAGGAAACCAAGACTCAAAGGGACACAGTAATTTATCCCAAGTCACCCAGCAGACACGGGAGCCGGATCCAGGTCTGCTGGATTCTGAAGCCTGTGTTCTTAACAGCTGTGTGACACTGCCTCCTGGCTCCTGACTCGGTTCAGATTCCACCCACACTAGCCCGGCCTGGGCAAGCCTGGGTTCCATCTCTCGCTGCCTGGCTGGACCGCAGACAGCAGGGCAGGGCTTTGCTGGCCCTAGTCGGGGCCAGCTGCCCAGATTCCTCACGAGGGTGGGGGTAGGAGCCCAGCCATTCTTCCAGGCTGGTGAGAGATTCTTGGGGCATCTGGCTCAGTCCTGATGGACAGTGGCAGCCAGGGTGAACTAGCAGAAGCTGGGAGATTACGAGGAAAGCGGGGCAAGGGAGAAGAGGAACGGGGAAGAACAGGGGAGCCAGGTCGGCCAACCTGGCCGAGACAGGAGTGAAGGTGAGACCCTATGAACAGGGACTTTGTAGCCTCTGCCCCACATTGTATCAAGCATATCAAACTGCTCCCATGCCCCACAGTAAATGTAGTTTATATATGACTTGAGCTGCGGTTGCCTAGTTGACATGGTGTTATATTTTGCAGACATTTAATGCAGTATTTGTTGCTTTCAGTTTTGCAAGTTTCCTTCTGTGGTTTGGAGTTATTGTTTTCTCAGGTTTCAAATACTTTATTCACCTGGAAATGCTTGTAGGCTGTGGACACTCTGCCATGGTGCCCAATGGGTAAAATGGCCCAGCAGCTACAGGCAGGTTGCGGGTCTAATGGAGGGTGGCCTGAGGCCACTGGTCCAGTCCCCTGCCTCTGGCAGGAGTAGCAGCTCATCTGTCTTTGACTCCAGTGGGTCTGTCTAAAGGGGTTTCCAAGAGAGAAGATGCTTCAAGACTTTATCATTACTTGTATTTGATCTAATAATCCAGGGAATTCTTCTTTTCAACCCTAAGTCCTTCCAACTGAAAGGCTGAAAACAGGCCCACTTCTGCATTCTGCTTCTATGCCCGTCTCCGGGGTAGCACTTGGGGGTGAGGGAGGGGACTGTCATGGCCTGTAAGCCTTCAGAGCGTGTTTTCCTCCTCTCAGCTGGGGGACAAGAACCCTTTTGCCCCACGCCTTCCTTCATTGCTCTCATGTCTCTGAGCTGTGGAGGCCAGAGCTGAGAGTGGGCCAGGCTCAGCAGCATGGAGCCCAGTGCTGGGGGATTCTGATGTTTGGGCCGTGCCTGTGGTCTGACCCAGCTTGGGAAACAGTCTCTAGTTTTGGTATGTCTTCATGGGCCCCTTGGGTGGTGCCGTGGTGTCAGAATTATTGGGATTCCTCATGCGGTCCCTTACCCGGACCTTCATGGAATTCCTCTTGAAAGAAGTGGTGCATGCAATGATGCCAGGACAAAAATTTGCTTTATCTCCTTCCTGTCAAAGTTCTCATCTCACAGGTGCGTGGAAGCATAATTGAGAATTCCCAGGACTAAAAGCCATCTCGGCCATCCACCCCTGCCTCTTGTGACTGTCCCTTCCCCCCAAAGGGACCCTTTGTTCCTTTCCTAGGAAGCAGACCCACCACTGCCCCAGGCTGGGCTGCTTGCTCCTCCCACCACTTAGAATAGCTCTTCTTCACATCTTGCTTCAGTTCCACTTGCTGTATTTTAAGCTTTTCTTCCTCGAGACACAGAGCAATTGGTTTATGGACGTCTAGATCTGCTTCTCAAGCTGAGGGGCTTGGAGATATTCTCAGGAATCTGCCAGTGCTACAAACACTTAAATTTTGTATTTTCTCTGATAACATCAAAGCTGATAACATCAAAGAAATATATTTCCAATTATAGAGACTAAACTTTTGCAGTGAATCTCACCGTTAAAAGACATTTCTGTGGAGTAAGTAGGTATATTGCAAATGCAGTCCGTGGGAACCCTGGTGTTGCGGTGGGTCTGTGGACATACACTTGGAGTTTTGCAAGAATATTTTTCTTTATAAAGGAGCTGTACATACTCACCTTTGAAAAATATTGATTTCTAGACTATTGGTCTTAAATGCTGTTCTCAGCCACTGCCAGCTGTTAATGAAGTTTTTGTTGGTCCGTAATGAAATGGAAAGAAAAAGTGACAATACTGGATGTGTCTACATGCTATGTACCTAAAGCACGTGTGAGCCACATTTTGAGAAACAATGACCCTGCCCAGCCCTCCATTGACCTCGTCATGCAGAAGGGAGTGGAGGACCAGGGAGGAGAAGGCTCCCGAGCCTCAGCAGGACTGCGACCACAGCAAGCAGGGAGTTGTCAGGTGAATTCGCGCAGCCTTTGAGGGACTGTGATAGTTAATGCACTGGTCTGTTGTGACCCCTAGTGGCCGGAGAGGAGCACCAGGCCTCAGATAACCCCAGCAAGGTACCTGCAGGCTGGGGCAGCTCATGGATGAGAGCTCTGGTCTGCTGGAGTGGAGATGTGGAGGGATAGCTCCTTCTTCCGTCAGCCTCTGTCGTTTATTTGTGCTGCTAGGGGGACAGAAGACCCTAATCTGGACCTCAGAGTATTTCTTGATTAGGAGCCATCTCAGCAGACAAGCAGTTAGCATCTTTCTTTCCAAGGGCCCCTGCCTCTGTTGCTTGCCTGGTACAGATAGGCATGTCCCCGTTAGTGGTCATCCCTGTGCATTGTGTCCCTTAAGTTGAGTTTGTTAAGTTGAAGCAACTCACAACACCAATTTGTGAGGAATCGAGGTTTGTGGTTGGCCTGGAAAAGACATGGCTCCTTCCATGATGCTAGTTGGTGTTCAAACCCCTACCTGAAATGAAGTGACGTAAGCATATAACGAGAAAGTGACACCCTTTCTTTTTTCTCACTCGCCCAAAGGAGAACTTGTTCAAAGGTAAGCCATGAAGTGTGCTGAGGGCTGGAAAACCTTGGTGACTGAGGGTGGGTGATGGAACCAGAGATGATTAGCTTGGAGGAAAGCAGACTCTGAGGACAGCTAGGGACAGTTGTGTGAAATATGGAATAAACTGGTCTGAGACCCCAAGGTCTAGAAATGGTAAGATTTCAGCTTGGTGCACAGAGGACCTTTCCAAAGGTCAGGTTGTCCACCACTGGAACAGGCAGCCTTGAAAGCAGTGAGCAGCCCATCCCTGGGAAGAAACAAGCAGACAAGAGATGAACTGTGGCCCAGATGAACAAGGGGCTGAGTGGGAGAGGGTCCAGATGGTCCCTGGAGACCTCCTAATGCTGACACAAAGCCTTCATGTGCCTGTCCTTTTCTCTCCTGCCTTCCTCTCTCCACATCACTGTCCTCCTTTCTCTTATTCACCTTTCACCTGACTCTTCTGCCCAGCTTGAGAAGGCTAGTGCTTCCATCTCTACGTCAGATTGAAACATGAAATACTTCAGACTATGTCCCTGGGTGATTTCATCTGAACATAACTTTAAGGTTTTGAGGTAGCTATTGTCTGTCTGCTTCTATCCCTAAGAGTAGGGAGGAGAGCTGATCCTGAGTAAATATCACACCAGGTGTTTGGCACACGCTGTCTCATATCATCCTCATTCAGGGACCATCACCAAGTTGTACAGACAAGGAGGCTGACTCAGAGAGGTTCATACATTGTGCTGGGAAGAGCCAGGATTCAAACCCTCCCTGTTTGCTTTGACAGCAGACGGTCCCCCTGCAAATTCCTGGAATTCCTCGTGAGCCCATTGTCTCTGCAAACTTAGCTCGATGACTCAGACAGCAGCACCAAGGGCATTTGAGGAGAAGATGCCTTCTCTGACATCAGCCTTGAGATTGTTTTGAAAGCTCCTGGTTTCTAATCATCCTTAGTCCATCAACCAGTTGAATTACATGTCCAATTCTGGACCACCGTTTGGGATCCTGGGACCCTTTCATCTGGAGCCCAGGGTCCTGGGTTTGGGTCATGGCAATGTCTTATCTACATCGTGACCTCAGGCAATAATTTACCTTTCGGGACCTTTTCTATCAAATGCCTGTCCTCTGTACCTCTCAGAGTTGTGGGGATCCAATAAGACCATGCGTGTGAAGCTCAGCAGACCAGATGCCATTACGCAGGGCTTATTACCCACATCAAACCCCTTTTGAAAAGAGACAGTGAGGACTACATCAGAACATAGACGATTAAGTGACATCTCACTGTTGATGACAATAGTGGTGGTGGCAGCACACACAGGGCACCAACGGAATGTAATGATGCTGAGATTTATGAGGCACTTAGCTCACTTAGGGAACCTCACTGTTTATGGAGGGACACCTCAGTGTGGTGCCACACCTTTCCTGCCCTCAGTTTTCCAAGGGGTGTGTGACTTAATGATCTTTAAGTGATGGAATGAATAGTATGTGCTGTCTGTTTTAACCATGGTGCAGGAAACTGTTGCTAGGCAACTCTATTCTGTGGTCTAGAAAGGGAGAGAGAGAGATGATCTCCCTCAAGGGCCATCTTGGAGAGGCTAGATGACATCAGGTACGAGGCTGCTGGGCTCCGTGCCTCATTCGCAAGAGTAACTTGTCTCCAGGGCAGTCGTATTTACAAATGGCCCTCCTTCCTGAATCACCTTCCCTGGTCAGGATAGAAAGGCAGGCGAGGTGGTCATTCACCTTCCGAGCTTGGAGATTTCCTGACCTTGGGGAGAGGGTCCGGGGGGATCTGCTATTTCGCTAGGAGCAATATTCATGCTGATTTCTTGGGACCACCTTGCTGTAGACTAAGCTCTTCCCTTGAGGCTTCAAGAGAGGGAAGGGGGTTCATTCTTCCACATGAGAACATCTGTAGCTTGGCACATGGGGTGCATAAACTGACATGTTTGTACGTGTGTGGGTATGAACCCAGGGAGGAAGGGAGCAGTGTTCACGTTTGTCCTTCTGCATCGGTTTCCCGAAGCCGAGGTTCTGAGAACCCCATCCGGCTCACACAATAAGGAAAATCCATTAGCTCACTTAATAAGAAGGCCAAGGTAACTCATGGCTCTGCATGGTCATTGGCATCGGGTTCTTTCCCCTTTCCCTTCTGCCATCTCCAGCTTGTCAGCTTCATCCTGCAGGCTCGATCTCTCATGGCCCCAAGCTGGCTGCTGTGGTTTCAGGTACAGACATGTCACATCTCTTTTGGGAATCATTGAGGAAGCCTTTCCCTGAAGCCCCCAGCAGAGGTCCCCTTATGTTCCACTGGCAAGGGGATGGGTTATGTGACCGCCTTAGATTGGACTTGATTTACTCCTTCATCCCACGGAGGAAGAGGGGACATTGGACCAGACAGTGGCTCTGCCAGCAAGGGATGTGGTGGGGAGGGCACTTTTACGTGAATGACTAATAATATCTCCATTCATGAGTCTTTGCATGTGGCTCTTAGGCCCTGGGGCCCTGGACAGCTAATTAATGCAGAGGGAGCACCCAGGGGCCCTGGGTCTCTCAGCGTGCCCTAATTCTAGGAAAACGCCTTGTTTCCCCAGCTGACTTGTACACTCCTTGAAGGCAGGGGCCAGGTCTCACACTTCTTTGACTCCCCTCCTACAATGCTCCCAGTTCCTGGCACAGCGCCAGGCACATGAGAGGCATGCAACAAATGCTTAATATTAACAATTAGAGTAGCCACGTTTCTTGGGTACTTATGGTGTGCCGGGCTCTCTGCTAAGAGCCTTGGATGTATTCTCACAAGAACCCATGGAGTAGATATCCTCCATTCCATTGCACATGTAAGTCTCAGAGAACGTAAGCAACCTGACCAGGGGCATCCAGCTAATGGGTGGTGGAATAGGGAGCCCAGATATAAATCCTGGTAGTTGGACCCTGTCACTTGCATGCTTTCGACCACTAAGTTGTATTGCTGCCTGGCTGTATTATTGAGTGACTGAATAAATGATCAGAGGGGAGTGATGCGAGGGTTTGGGGTTTACTGGAGAGAAACTTCCCTTCCTAGAATGCTCATGTCATCTGTGAAGGCCTCCAGAACCAGAGAGCATCCTTCATGTGGTAGCCAGAATCCTCTTGGACTTCCCTTGTCAGGGCATCCTCCCTGGGTTGAGCTGAGATCGGCCTCTCTATAACCACTCCCCTTGGGTCTGGTTCCAGAGCAACAGAGGCCTGCAGAGCCGTCTGAAGGAGCGGTCTTCACCTCCTAGGTCCATCCCTGTCGTGGGCTCGGCAATCTTGGTTTTAGCTGTTCTTATCCATGCGTGCACTGTGACAAGCCCCTGACCACCCTGGTTGTCCCCTCCTGGACACCTCACTGTTTGCTGAAATGCCCTTTGCTCTTTGGTGGCCCTAAGTGGGCACAGGGCTCTTTGTGGGCTGAGCAGCTCTTTGCCCCCTGAGGCCTCCCACCTCGCCCACTCTGAGCGTGCATCTTCTCTTTCAGCAGCTGTGTCAGGCTGCGGGCTTGTACTGACAGTGTCTTAAGCCCCTGCAAGTGAGTGTTGGCTCCATGCACTGATTCGTAAGCGCTCCTACATGGTTCACCAGGGGCGAATGTATTGCAAATTGCACAAAGCCCACATTGGGATGACAGCAGAAGGGATATCTAGTGTTTAAATATAAGGATGCTTAGTTCTCTGGGAAAAAGAGTCAGATTGGGCTCAGGCACATGACTGTTGAATTCCCACCACGAGCCTGCGTGGAACGTATCATTCCCAGTTTACAGATAAAGAAGCTGTAGCCTAGAGAGGTTGCTAACCAGACAGACCAGGGTCACACGGGTTTGGTGAGCTGTCGAAGCCTCACTTTCCTTAACTGTAAGATGGGGATAACAGCTTTTGTCCACCTTGCTGGGGAGCTGAGGCCCTGACCCCTCGGACTCTCCCTGGCTGGTGCCTTCCCTCGCCTCTGCTTTCTAGGAGTCACCCACGCCCAGAGCATGGGACTGAACATGTGAAAATTCTCTGCGAACCATAGTGACTGTAGCATGAGCTACTGAGACAGTGAGCATGCAAGTGTGTGTGCACAAGTGTGCACATGCTGAGGGCAGGGTCTGCAGACCCCATCAAGAGGGCAGGGTCTTCTGGTGGCAGCCAGGCTCCACCTCTCAGGTCCTGTCACCTTCTCTCCCCACAGCGGGCCATCCGTGTTCGCAGCCACTCCATGGAGACCATGGTGAGCAGCCAGAAGAAGCAGCACAGTGGGGGCATTCCCGGCAGCCTCAGCGGGGGCATCTCCCACAACAGCGTGGAGGTTACCAAGACTACCTTCTCTGTGAGTGCCACAGGCCAGCGGGGGCCCGTGGAGGGTCCTCCAGGCCTGGGAAGGAGGAGTGCATTCACCCAGGCTTGGGCCAGGTGACCAGAGCAACTGAGGCTGTTGGGGGTAACCCCAGACTTTGTGGTTCTCAGTCTGTGATTGCCTGAGTCATCCTGTCCTTCTCAATAGGCGAGGCTCTCCTTAAGGTGGCCCTGACCCCATGTTCCTCCAAGAATTCTGGTCTTTGGTGAATTGTTGCCTGGGCTTACTAACACAGGAAAACAGGCTGCAAGTGTCTGGAGCCTCGGGGTCTCAGCTGCTGTAACATAGATCCCAACCTTCCTAGCTGTCTTACTATTTTCTGGAATCTCCTCCAAACTAGGTAGGGGGTTGCAGGAGCTGTTTGTAGACCAGAAGAGGGGATGCGGAGAAGGAGATCTGGGCTTGGGGTATGAGCACGTATTTTGGCGGTTTCATTGACAGCCTCCGGTGGCAGTGGCAACGGCGAAGAACCAGTCACGTAGCCCCATCAAGCGGCGGTCGGGGCTCTTCCCTCGCCTGCACACGGGCTCTGAGGGCCAAGGGGACAGCCGGACACGAAGGTAACTGTCAGGAGCCCCCACTCCAGCCCGACTCTGGGGTTTGTCAGCTCTTCACCGCCACAGTCATCAGATGCCTAACCCTGGGGAGGGCTTTGTGCAGCTTCGGGAGATGGCTTTTGTCTAAGCGTGGTCCCCACTTCAGGCCCCTGCACATGCCCTGTCACTCACACAGCTCTTTATCCACCAAGGCAGATTTGGCCAGTCTCTGCACAGAACTTTCCAAAGTCATTCTTGTTAAATTTTGACCCAAACTAGAAACGTTGCTTGCATTCTTTTCTTTCTCTGCCTCCTTTTTCAATGCTCACTCAGAGGTCCTCTCTTATGGACACCTTCCCTGATTCTGCCAGGCAGAGTTATTTGAACCTTCCTTTGGGCTTCTAGAAGGTTCTATTCTTCTTCTTTTTTTTTTTTAAAGTAACTCTCACGTTGTATTATACTTAACCTGTTCTTGCCAACTGTCTTTCTGATCCTCCTCCTCTCTCACCCTTCCTTCCCAGTCTTCTTCACTGGCTCTCCTTTCTCCACCTGCCCTTAAATGCTGGCGTTCCCAAGGCATTCTACACACACCGACCGCCCCCCGCCCCCCACCAAGGTGGTCGTATCCATTGATCCACAGAGGCAGGGAGCTCAGAAGCCGGGAGAGGAGAAATTCCACAAGGGAGGGTCAGCAGTGTCAGACTTGTGGAGAAGTCCAGCACAACGATCCAAACTCTTGCTTGGACTGACAGTTAGGAGGTCGTTAGTGACCTCATTGAAAGTGCATTGAGGGGCTGGCCCGGTGGTGTAGTGGTTAAGTTTGTGCTCTGCTTTGGTGGCCCATGTTCGGATCCTGGGCGTGGGCCTACGCCACTCGTCAGCCATGCTGTGGTGATGACCCACATACAAAATGGAGGAAGATTGGCATAGATGTTAGCTCAGGGCTAATCTTCCTCACCAAAAAAACCCCAAAAAAACCTTCATTGAGACACTTCATGCCTCTAGGATAGCTGTAATCAAAAAGACAAATAATAGCCTGGCGGCATAGTGGTTAAGTTTGCACACTCTGCTTTGGCAGCCCAGGGTTCGTGGGTTCAGATCCTGGGCGTGGACCTACATGCTGCTCATCAAGCCATGCTCTGGCAGTGTCCCACATACAAAGTGGAGGGAGATGGGCACAGATGTTAGCTCAGGGCCAATCTTCCTCACACACACAAAGACAAATAATAACAAGTGTTGGCAAGGATGTGGAGAAACTGGAACCCTCATTCATTGCTGGTGGGGATGTAAACTAGTGCGACTGCTTTGGAAAACAGTCTGGCAGTTCCTCAGAGGGTTAAGCGTGGAGTTACCATATGACGCAGCTCCCAGGTATATACGCAAGAGAAAATATACACGGTCTACATAAAAACTAGCAAACAGGTGTTCATAGTGACATTATTCATAATAGCCCAAAGTGGAAATAATCCAAATATCTATCACTCAGTGAATAGATAAACAAAATGTGGTAAATCCATAAAATGGAATATTTAGCAATTAAAAGGAGTAAGGTACTGATCCACGCTACAATGTAGATGAGCTTTGAAGACCTTATGCTAAGGGAAGGAAGCCAGTCCCAAAAAGACCACCATGTATGCCTCCATTTATATGAGATGTCCAGAATAGGCAAATTCACAGAGACAGAAAGTAGATTAGTGGTTGCCGGGGGCCAGGGGGAGGGAGACATCTCTGTTGTCTGCCCGCCATAGTCTCTGAGAGGAGCTCGGGTGGGAATGGGGGTCCTGGTGGCTGTGCTCTGGCAGGCGGTGCTATGACTCTATAGGCCCCCATGGTGCTGAGAGCTGGTCGGGCTCTGTCTAAGGCCTGGGGCTGGGGTAGGGGTTGGGGGAAGCCTCCCTGGCCTCACTCCTCATCCTCGTTTCCTCAGTGACAGTGCATCCAGCAACCCCAAGACCCCGGATGGCGGACACTCTTCTCAGGAGATAAAGTCTGAGACCTCCTCCAATCCTAGCTCTCCGGAAATCTGCCCCAACAAGGAGAAGTAAGAGAGTGAGGGTGGGGAAAGGCTGACTGCAGCCGCTTGGAGCCCTGGAAGCTGCTCTCTGCTCCAGGCAAGCTGAGAGTCAGCATCTCTTGCTTTGAGAACTCTCTGGAACACAGAAGCCAACAGTCATGAGGAGCTGCCGGTGGGCAAGCTCAGGTCTCTGCTAAGCCTGCCCTCATCCCCAGGGAGGGCCCAGGGGGCCTCCGTGTGTGACCAGGGCCTGCCTTGCTTCCTGTTCCCTGCAGGCCCTTCATTAAGTTGAAGGAGAATGGCCGAGCCAACATCTCCCGCTCCTCCTCCAGCACCAGCAGCTTCAGCAGCACGGCAGGGGAGGGGGAGGCCATGGAGGAGTGTGACAGCGGGGTAGGTGTGGCCCTGTCCAGCCTTGGGGAGCAGGGAAGGGCACCCTGGGGCCCAGCCAGACACCTGTTCTCTGCATTAAAATAGGTACTGCGGGCTGAGCCCCACTCTAGGCTCTGTGGATAAAGGGGGAAGTATGGAAACAAGAGGTGGACCAGTCAGCCATCTCCACCCTCTGGGAGCAGTGGTTCAGGGAGGTCTCCTTCAGAGTGACGTAGGAGCAGCAGCAGAGGGTCAGAGGCCAGACTGAGTGGTGTTCCTGGCTTGAGAGGAGAGGGTCAATGGCACTTCCTGGGGGCTGGGCTTGGGGGAGGTTGGAGCCAGGGTTGGAGGCAGCCCAAGGAAAGAGCGGGTCCAAGTGAGGAGTGGGGGCCAGTGGCTGCCCTGTGCTGGCGGGGGGACGTGTCTCAGGCCTGCCACGGCATGGACCACCCTGTGGGGCTGCCCTCGCTCACCCGGCCTCTCTCCCCAGAGCAGCCAGCTGTCCACAACCTCGCCCTTCAAGCAGGAGGTGTTTGTCTACAGCCAGTCCCCGAGCAGCGAGAGCCCCAGCCTGGGGGCAGCCGCCACCCCCATCATCATGAGCCGGAGTCCTACAGGTCAGTAGCATCTGGTGGTGTGTACAATGTGGCTGGGGGCGGGGGCTGTACCCTGACCTCTCTTCGCAGGGTGCATGCCCCAGGCACCCTGAACTGACCAGTTTCCATTCCTACGCCAAAGTGTCAGGCCCTTCAGCTCTGCTAGCTCACTGCATCTGTTCATCAACCTTAAGAGGCCTGTGTTCTTATCTTCTCCTTACTCGTGGGGAAACTGAGGCTCAGAGAGTTCGTTGATTTGCTGGAGGAGTTGGGATTGTAAAGCTGAGTCTCTTTCCTTGACCTCTCGCCCGACCTCGTCATCGACCTAAGGCCCCTCTGTCACAGCAATGGTCCTGATAATGCAAGAATAGGAGGTGGCAGAGTGTTGCAGGTGGAGGGAGCTGCACGTGGAAAGGCCTGGAGGGAATTGAGAGACTGTTCTGGAACCGCACGTGGTTCAGTGTGGTTGGAGTTCACAGAGGGCATGGATGAAAGAGGAGACAGCGGTTAGAGCGACAGGCTGGGCCCTCCACGGGGACCCTGGTGAGGATTTTGGTGTTATCCTGCCAGCAGTGGAGGCCATTGGAGGGTCTGAAGTCTTTGAAAGTTCTTCAGTGGAGAAGCGCCATCTGGAGTAGAGAAAGATCATTTTGGAGGCTGCAGCTGGCTGAGTAGGAAGGATTGGCGGGGAGCAGATTGGGGGAGGGATATCAGTGAGGGGTCTCAGTGGGCGGTAAGGGGTGATGGGGCCGTGGATCTGGGAGTGTCTGGGGCAAATTGGAGAAGGATGCAGATTCAAGAGGTGTCAAGGAGGTAAAATCTTCTGGACTCAGTCGTCGGGGTCCAGAGGGAGCAAGGAGTCTGGGCCTTTTGGGGTTCTGTGATCCCTGCAATTGGGCAGAGTAGGAGGAGCCAGCTCTGGGGAGAAGGTGAAGGGTCAGAGCCCGAGGGGCATCCCGGTCTGGATGTGTGTGGTAGGCACAGCTGGGTGCTGTGGGTGCCCAGAAGTCAGAGCCTTGGTCCTGCCCTTGAGGAGGGCAGCCTAGTGTGGAGACAGGACTCTGGAGCCTGGGTCCAATTCCTGGATCTTCCGTTTACTAACGATGTGATGTTGGGCAAGTTACTGAGTCTTTCTGTGCCTCAGTTTCTGCAAATGAAAAATAGAGGGAGGGGAATGGTTTCTACCTCATATGGTTGGTTGTGTGAAGATTAAATGAGCTTATGGGTCTAAGAGATTTAGAATGGTTAACTTAAGAGTTTATTTAATAACAGGAATAGAACAATAGTGTAATCAGTGGTTTTCAACTGGGGATGATCTTGCTCCCCAGGGCACATTTGGCAATGTCTGGAGACATTTTTGATTTTCATGATGGGGGGTCAGGGGATAGGCTACTGGCATCTAGCGGGCAGAGGTCAGGGATGCTGTGAAACAGCCTACAATGTACAGGGCAGCAAGAAATTATCTGGCCCAAAATGTCAATAGGCTGAGGTTGAGAAACTAGTTGAAGTGATGGAAACACACTCTCACTCAGCCCGCTGTGGCTGCCAGCTGTGGAGCTGGGTTCTCGTTCTGGCCGTGGCATTGACAGGTCCGCTCTCTGAGCCCGTTTCCTCATCTATAAAGTGGAGTAGTAATACAAATTCCCTGATTTTTTAAAAAATAGGGCTTAATTAAATATTGAAGGGATGAATGGAAGAATCTGTAAGCACTCTTGGCTCCTACTTGGTGTTAAATAAATATCAAAATAAATAAGGTTTTGAGTAAAGGAGGTTTAGAGAGTGCCTGTGACTTGCTGAAGGTCACCCGTGGCAGAAGTGGACCAGGAACAGGCCTGGTAACTCCTGCCCGGTGCTTATTGTCTCCCACTGCCCTGTAGTATTTAACCCTGAGGGGCCACCCCTCATCCCCAACCCCACAGAAGTTGTGCCGGGTACCCACAGGGTGGGCTTGTGGAGATCTGGAAACCTGTTTTAGACTGTTCAGCTGCACCTGGGGAGAGACAGGGCTGAGCGGAGGGAGGTGGCCTGGGAGGGCCTGACATCCGGGCTTCCATAATCTCGGATGCCCTGACCATTGGTCATTTCACACCTGGGGCTCCTGCGGCCCTGAGAGGGGATTGGCGGGTTACATCGAGAGGTACTCATAGCACTGAGTGGAACCCGTGATTGGAAGCACCAGGAGTAAGTCAGCAGCCTCCAGGTGGAGTGTACTGAGCTGTTGGTTCTCTCAGCCAGAGGAAAACCAGAAAGCCAAGTGGCCCCCCCGCCAGTGGTGTGCTGGTAAATGTTTAACAACTGGCTCTCCTACCACACACATACACACACACACACCACCTTTATGTTTACTGTAAATTCTAGTGCTATAAAGAATCTGAAGCATACAATTTATAAAAGATAGAATGTCCAGTATTCTTTACTGCAAATTTCATATAGTCAATCGATTATCACAAAATACTTTGATTGATATTTGCCTAACCTTTGTATCCATGGAGAACGTAAGATCCCAAATGATGCACAAGTGTAGTCCTGACATGAATGGGCATTGCTATTATTTTGTCAGTGACACGAGCAACTTTGCTGAAGGAGAGAGCAGTTTTCAAACACTGGGAGAGGATTCACTCACTCACTGTGAATTCTTGTGCCATTCTCAATGCAATGGCTATAGACACAACACATTTTCAGGTTTAATTTATATTAACATTTTCTCCATTGGTTTCTTGAGTCTGGACAACAAAACCATAAATCAAGCTCTGATTTGTGGTGTTTGCTGGTTTCTGTGGTGTAAACCCTCCTGCCATGGCTGACCTTAAGCCACCAATGGGACCTGGAGTTGGGAAGAGCCACCAGACAGACACAACAGACGGAAATAACCTTAAGAGAATAGATAATAGTCAAATGTAGTGAAATAACTAGGAAAGGCTGACTTTTGAGTATTTATTACTTTTGATGAATATAATTCAATTGTAAGCTAATATAATTTAATTTTTTTTAAACGACTGGGTTTAACAGCCAGCTCACAACTTTTCTAAAAATTTAAGAGTTGGCTGTCGTAGTCGGTGCAAGTCAGCTAGGGTTTCTAGTGGAGAGGAGGAGGCCCCCTTCTCCTGGCCTCCCTATCCAGTGCCCCCTCCCCGCCCTCAGCCCCAGTGACCGCTACAGTCCCATCCTCTTTTCATGGGCATTCTTCTTTTTCCTAGATGTCAAAAGCAGAAACTCCCCGAGGTCAAACCTGAAATTCCGCTTCGATAAGCTCAGCCATGCTGGCTCCAGTGCGGTAAGGATCTGGAGGGGTGGCCGTGGCAGGGGAGCCTCCCACGTTCCAACGTCCTCCACAAGCCAGCCTTCCTTCCTGGGGGCGCATCACATCTGGGGAAGGAGAGCTCTGGTCACATCTCTGGGTGATGCTGTTGGTTCCCATGTGGTGTAGGCATCAGCCTGGGGGTTATCAGCCCCCTCTGCCACATGCGCGGTGTTAGAGCCACACCCGGTAGGAGCTGTGATCTGTTGGCTTCTGGGGCCTCCTGCCCCTTCCTGAGCTCACTGGAGGGTTGAGAGCTGAGTGCACAGAAGCTGCAGTCGGTGGGGATTATGTTGTCTGATTATTTAAAACTCTTGTATGGATTTTTGTTGAAACAGGGTCACTAACGTGAAAGAGGAGTCCTTCGCCTGTCAAAGGTGGGTCAAGGGTTTGTTCTGCTGTGGCCACGAGGGAAGGTGTGACCTTTTAAGATCAGGGTACTGGTGGCCTGATAACCTGAGAATGGCCAGAGAGATCCTGACAGCTGGGGAGGGTCGGTGGCCTCCTGCCGAAGCCTCTATGATGGGGTTCAGTCTGGATGAGGAAGAGGGCAGATTGCCTTGGGTGTGGATGGGAAGGGTTGCCCAGTAGGATTGGGCCAAACTCACTGAGTTGGTTTCCCTCCTGCAGAGAAGCCTGGTTCCTGTAGGCAGAGGGGCAGGAGCTCAGAGCCCACCTGCCTCCTTGGAGGGGGAATGCCTCAGTTTGCCCCCTGGACTCCCTGCTCTTGGCAGCCTTTCCCTCCTGTGTCTTTGGCCAGGGCTCTGGGCTGAAGTGTGTCCTCCTGCATGTCCAGAGAGGCCCTCTAAACATTGTGCAGGATGACCCCAGGAAGGACCTTTGCTTCCAGCCTCAGCCGAGAGAGTGTGTGGTTCTCAGAAGAGCAGGGCATGGGTCCAGCTCGCTGCCAAGGCCTGAACCCCTGCTAGAGAAGTTACTAGAGACCCATCTGAATTCCCAGCCCTGCAGTGGGGCTCCCAGCCGTATGAGTCACAGTTGGAACTAAGAGGAGGGGGACAGCTGAGTCCACTTTAAGTAAACCTGATCTGTGAAATGAGAATGCTGACACTCACCTCCAATTCCCATCGCGTACTTCGATGCCACTGTTCACCAGCTTCTGGGGCTGGGTGAAGTCTGGCCCCTTCCTGTCCTGAGCACATACAGTGGACTGTAGCCATGGGCGCCTGTGTTCGCCCTCCTTTCCTCTATCCAACATTTGGTCATCATCTCCCTTCTCCTTGTCTCTTCCAGGGAAGACCCAATTCTATCCCGGAGAAGACTCCTATTTCAGCAGTTTGGGGGTGCCATCCACTACTCTGACCGTCACAGGCCTGCTGCCCCACCGGCCACCTGCCCAGCAGACCGGCTGTCTGTCCCAGTGTCCTGACCCGGCCACAGCCCTGCCCACCCCTTTGCCAAGATACCCTGTTTCTTGAAAGCACCTTCCCATCTGTGGACTAGGCCTCAGTCCTCCAGGCTCCCCCTACTCCTGACCACCTGATGTGATGTGTGTCTGGGTCATTTGTCATCTTGTTTTGTTTGCAGAGGCAAGAGCTGGGCAAGGGGGCATCTGGGTACCAGGGACTCAGTTAGAGACCAGAGAGGTGGAGAGAGTGGTGAGGTGGGGAGCAGAGGCCGACAGCAGGACTGCGCCCAGGGAGGGGCAGCACTGTGTCCTGGACGTGGCAGGCATAGCAAAGGCATTTAGTGGTGGTGGAGGGAGCACTTTTCCAGGAGCAAAATTCGTAGCTGTCTTTGAAGATGTCCTAATAGAAATCAGCTCTATTGCTCTCACATCTCTGGAGCTCCCTCACATCTGTTTGCTTCTGTGCTAAAAACTTCTTACCCGCTGCTGACATCAGGCCCAGAACTGCCTCCATCCCTGCTCCCTGCATCTTGAGCATCCGCGTGAAGCTGGGACGCAGCCGGGCGTGTGTGGGGAGCGGGCGCTGACTGTTGCTTGCCGGCAGCTGGAACTTTTGTCCGGCCTGATTTCACGCAGGCTCCTCATTGTGGTTGCTGTGGGAGAAGCCCTGGGTCAGTCCCTCCCCTTTGAGCAGATGTTTTTCCCATGAAGGATGGACAGCCAGGAGTAAGAAGGAATTCAGGGAGGAGAGTCAGCGAGTGCCCAGACTCTGGGCGAGGAAAACCTCAGATCCGAGGGCTGGGCCGGGATCAGGTTTCCACTGGGTGTGGAGGTTCACGGAGGAGCTACTTCAACCCACCACTTAGGGGAGGGTGGGGAGGCGAGATGGGGATGACACACCAGGTTTGTCAGGCTGGTGTGTGAGTAGGACTTAAGAGCTGTGTCCTTCTGCAATTTATGTTCCTGGCTTCTGTGGGGGACCTAGCGCTGCCTGAGGGACGCTTTCCAGCTTACTTGCCCTTTGTCTGTGTCAGGGTTTGATCCCCCCAATCTTCTTCTTCCCCCCTCCAACAGCAAGTCTGTGGGCAGTTGTCACATCTGTGGGATTCCTGCAACCTGGGCCTCGGCTGGGTGCAGTTCAGACACTGCCTGCACCCTCAGCTGGAGCCACCTTCACTGGATGAGCCGGCTCGCTCTCTGAGGAGCAGCCCCCCTCGCTTCTCAGCCATCCAAGTCTGCAATGCGAGAGGTCATTGCTGCTGACCGGCCTGGGTGGGGTTTAAGGTGGGGTATCCTCCAAGTAAAACACAGAGACTGAAGAGCAGACCCTTGGCCGTGCTGCAGCTTCAAGTGCATGTGGGGCCTCTGTGACACGGGGCTGCCGGGGGGATGCTGGCTGGCGGGGCTCCTGTTTTAACAAGTGGATGCCAAGGATTTCCAACCAGCTGCTTTATTTGCCTTGGGATCTGGGTCTGTTCCCAAGTCCAGGCCTATAAATGTGACACTTGTTTTTGACTGATGTGACAGTTTCCCCATTGCTTTGGCCATTAGAGCAAAACCATGAACCTCTGACCCCTACTTGCATGGACATGGTGGGGTCCCCTTTGCAGGCTGGTAGACATCTCCCCTCACGCTATTTGGGAAATGTATTTACTTAAAGCACTAGTCCGGTAAGATTTATTCTAGTTAGAAGGTCACCAAAATGTCTGTTTAGCTTTTATTAAAAGTCACTGTAGCGGCACCCACAGCTGGAATGAGGCCCGCGGATTCTGGCAGCTCTGCTGGCTGGGTTTCTGAAGGAACTTGAAAGGTCAAACTGCATTTCTTTGAAAACTCTTCCTGGGTTCTGGCTCGCTTCTCTGGGCAGCTGGTATTTACAGCTGCTGGGTGGTAGTGCTGTGTTGTGTCTTGGTCGGGGGGTCCCCTGGGGTTTTCAGGTTGTCCCTGCTCTGTCCAACTTGGGAACCTCATACCCACCTTCCCCCGCTGCTCTGGCAGCTCCCCCCTGCAGCCCCCACCTCCTGCGAGGGCTTTGCCCCTGCCTCTGAGCCAGTGGCCAGGAGACTCTGCCTGGGGAGAGTCAGTGTCCAGAGAAACTGAGAGGCGCAGGCATGCCCCTTAAGAAGCACAGACCTGAAAAGTGTTGTCTACCTTCTGGGTGCTAATGGGGGTGCTCTGGGCAGGATCTGAAAGGTCCCTGGGTCCTGCATCACCATTTCTAGAAACTCCATCCTATGGCTTCCAGAATGCACACGACTAGTCCCCCTGAGGTCCCAGGGCTGAGGGGGAGGAGAACAAGGACTGTCCCCTCTCACCCCTCTGGACCGTGGGGCAGGCGGCTCGGGTTCCTGGAGGCAGCTTCTCTCACACTCTCCTTGCATCTGCTGTGGTCCAAAATGTCTTTCCTTTTATTGCTTCACCCAGTCTTAGGGCTCAAAGATTTGCTCAAGCCTCATCAGTCCTTGTGACTAGACTCATCCTGATGGTGCTCATGCTGGTATTTGAGGCGTTCTGCTTGCCATCTCCTAGATACAGGAGAAGTGTTTCCTGGACACTTCTCTGTCTCTGGGAACTGCCTGACTCACAGAAGACACTGTACTTGTCAGGCTCTGTAGGGCAGCCGTATGCCTGTGCTCAGTCGATGCTTAAAAGCAGATGCAGAAAGAGCTTGACTAGAGCTTCTGTCTATGCTAATGAGTAGAAAATGGCATTTCTTGAAAAATATTCTGTCTCAGCTTGGTCAGCATCATCTTGATGTTCAAGCCTTCTGGGCCCCTTTTAGGATCTATTCCAACCATGTCATTATCCAGGTGAGAAACCTCAGCCCAGTGAGGGGAAGTAACTTGCTTGAGGTCACACAGCCAGCTAGTGGCAAAGCTGGGATTAGAACCCACAGCCCAGGGCCCTTCCTTTGGCACCACCTATGTGGTTGGTTGAACAAGTGGCTGCATTTCCTGGGGCCCTGAGTTTTGGAGAAGCCAGTTAGCTGGGAGGGAGGTGTCAGCAGACAAAGGTGCTTGTGGGACCTCAGTCTCTGTTCGTGTTATCAGGAGGGATAGTCTCTCAGAGTTTTCAGTGAGGGCCCTGGGGTTTGGATGCAGCTTAAGGAAAGAAAACAAGGAGAGAAAGAGATTCCAGTGGATTGTTCCTTGGTGACATCGGCTTTTCAACCAGTCGGTAATGGAGGTGAAGGGCGGGGCAAAGATGCAGTTAACCAACCCTCAGTTTCCCCTTTTTAAGTTAAGAAGAGAAGTGGTAAAAGAAAACTCTGGTTCTCCCTGATCCTTAAGCAAAGGTGGTTAATAAAAATATAGGCTCAAGTGACGAGGTGGGACGAGAGCCCGTTTCACCTTCTTACCCTGACTGTTTAAGGTGCCAGTGTGAACATTACCTTCTTCATTCAGTTCTGAGTCAGGAGAGACAGGTCTGTTGTGGGGGAATGGGCGGGGTTCCAGATCTCAAGGCGACAGGTAGTTGGCAGGGACCTGGCCGGTCATTTATGCTCACACCCCGGGCTCCTCCTCCACCCTCTAGCCCCCTCAACTCAAAGGCGAGGGTGGGTCAGTGGAGTTTGCCAAGGCTGCCCTTGCAGCCTCTGGGGGCCGGGTGGGGCATTCTTCCACAAGCTCTGATTCCTGTTTTACCACCAGCCCCTTCTCCACCCTAACCCCACGTCTCCCTCCTTTCAGCTGGGCCATGTGTCCCTTTGGAAGGAAGGAGACAACCCCTGCTAGGGCCAAGGACAGTGAAGCCCTGCCTGGTGAGAGGCTGTTCGGGCCCTGGCTCTGTCCTGTGCCTTACCAGCCCTGGGGACAGGGTGTGTGGCTGGAGACTGGAATTTAAATGCCATCGTCTTTGATTTTGTGACATTTCTGCTTGGAAGGGTTAATTCCCCCTTCCCGCTTGTTAGCATGTGTGCCAACTGCCCCCTGTCCTGGGCGTTACCCTTCCACACTCCAGCCCAGGAAGCGCTGACATTAAGTGTGAAGAGATTCCTCTATGTGATAGAACCTAAGAAGTAGAGCTCGGAAATGATGATCCATATGATGATTGACTTTTCTTTCTTTCCTCCTCTTGAGGAGGTGATTCGTAGACCCTGACTGCCTATGTAATGTAAATAGTGTACATTTAATTTATTGCTATGGTAGCACATTGTATTTGTTAATGTATAAAACAAATTCTAAAAGGTCGACAAATGTATATTTTGTTGCTTAAATGTGTCTTTGCAGAAATTGACAATAAATAACATATTTTGTGTCCATCAGTGTTCAGACTTCTTTGCTTAGAACCCCAGTCCTGAGCATCGCTGTTCAGTTCACCCAGAGGTTGAATAGCCCAGGGGCCATGTCTGCCCTGTAGATGTGTTACTTTGGCTTGAAAAGTATTTTAAAATTTTTGAATTAGTTACCAATGTTTAAAAAACTGACCACAATTGGAAAAAAAACCCCACAAACCCCAAACCTAGAAATTTCACATAAAATCTGAATTTTTCTGTTTGTTTTAAAAATCAGATGCTGGGTCCACTCCTTAGGAGTGGCACTAATTGGTCAGAGCTCACAAGAGGTTACCCTTCTGGTGGGACCTGAGCGTACCACAGTCCCACCATGCCCTAGGTGTTTACACCTGCAGCATTTCACTCAGTCTTGTTATTTGCTTGGCCCGTGATAGGCATCTGAGTTTGAGATCCCTGCTATTCATTGATTTGTCTCCATCCTGCAATTTTCTCCCTTCTGCCCACTTTCTTTCCAAACTCCTGATTCACTTCTTCAGGGATCCTTTAATAAGTAAATGCCCTCTCTCCTACCCCCCTTTGACTCCCCACTGTCCACTATGTGTAGTTTGCTTTATAGCGTTTGGATGTAGGCTTAGAAGTAATATCTGTATTTTTTCTTCATGAAGAAATTTGAAGGCAAGGAACAGTCCTTTATCTGCTGGGGCTTGGTTATGTGATTTGGGGCAAATTACTTAACTTCTCTGGATTTGCATTTATTTTATGTATAATTGAAAAAATAATCCACCTGCAAAGCATGAGGATAAAAGTGAATTCATAATTGGGAAAGAGCTTTGAAAAACAAATGGCAAGTGTTATTCAAGCACCAGAGTTTCAATAATAATTGTCATTGTCATAAAAGTAGTAGCAGCTGACATTTATTGAATGCTTACCACATGCTGTGTGTTTTACATATGCAGTCAATTCTGCTGTAACATGACACACTAGTTCCTAAAAATCACAACACTGCAAAATTGTGCAACTGCGGGGCTTATGGAAAAAATAGGGCTGGAGCATAACACTTAAAAACTTTGTCAGTGACACAGAAAGATAAAATATAGGAACTCAATGGAAATGGTGGCACAGTTTTACACATGTTAGATATTAAGAAAGACCTAAATACTAAAGTAAATATGGCACTTTACTTTGAAACAGACCTGCAGTTTGCTTGTGGAAGTGGATGTTGGAAGCGTTGCCACTTTTGAGTTACTGTGAAGAGGTGGGATGAGGTTTTCTGAAATTGGACAGACAGTGGTAACACCAGGTGTGGGTGGGTGTGGCTCGTAACTCATGATGTGCCGAGGTAGCTGGCAGATGTTTGAGGTGTGTGCATGTGGGTTTTATGTGTTTCTCTGCAGTTCGATTCAGATGGATGTGGTTTTCTGCATTCACTTAGTATTTCTCATGGACAAGTTGCATAATCAAATGTACAATTTGCATTATACTCAATATTAATAGTGTTGGACCAAATCCCCATTTTCAAAACAAGTGTTATGGCAGAACTGATGGTATTATCTCATTTAATCATCCAAACAACCCTGTAAGGCATGTGTTATTATTATCTCCATTTCACTTAAAGAATCAGTTTCAAATTTCGGTTTGGAATCCAAATTTGATGTAGCTTTACATAGATATGTTGGCCTCAATATAGTCAGTTTCAGACTGTGGGGTTCTGGATGCACAGGAGTGCACCTGGGAAAGTGCATTCTAGCTCTCTTTGGTTTCCCTGCCCAGCTTGGGGCTGCTGTCCTGGAACCCATATCTGCAGCTTCCTGGGCTGCTCTCATCACATCCTTGCTCTGTGGTGCCTCACCTGAGCCTGCGGTTTGATGCTTCCTATTTCTCAGAGTTTTAGATTCCATCTGTTGGGTCCCCACAGCGGCGAGTGAAGGTGCATCTTTCACACAAACGCCCCGTGCCTGTTGGTACCTCATGATTTGACTGCTTCCTGGGATTAAGGCTTCTTCCCAGAAGCTGGGAGAGCACTGCACCCTGGAGCTGCTGTGGAGGTTGACCATTTCCTGTCTGTGTGGGAAAGTGCTGTAGGAGGCATGAGTGACATTCAGGTGGGCCAGTTACTCAGACCCTCCTCGGGCCCTGCAAGCTCACCTTCAGTCTAACTTCTTTGCTCAGGTGTTCCCCCCACCAGATGGAGGGGGGATCTTAGGATTCCTGAAACCTATTTCCCCTGCCTCAGCATCCGGCAGCTCACAGCAGTCATTGGACATCTTGGGGGCCATTATTCTGCCTGCCACATGGAGAAAGGCTTTCCTGAGGAGCCTGCTCAGGCCATGCTCAAGTTTTCCTCCAATCTTGTTTATTTATTTTTTTTTTTGAGGAAGATTAGCCCTCAGCTAACTACTGCCAGTCCTCCTCTGTGTGCGAACTTAACCGCTGCGTCACCGGGCCGGCCCCTCCAATCTTGTTTTTTGAATGCCTGCTGTGTCCATTGGTGCTACCAGCTCTGCTCTGACCAACCCTTCTTTGCCTTCTGGGTAGCTGGCTCCAATAATGATATTGCAGTCCAATTCTCCAACTTTGGAGGAGCTATCACCTAACAAAACAGTCTCATTTCAGATCAGGCTCAGTTGTGCTTGTTTTAAACTTCAGTTAACATTCAATTCAAAGACCCCCCACCAACCTCCTGGGGCAGGCTGGCCTGGTGGGTCCAGTGTCTTGGCGTAGGGTGTGACAAGGCTCTTTTCTTCACCAAATCTTAGGCTCTTCTGAGCCCTCTTTTCAACTAGGTCATCCTTGGCCTGTCTTTAGCCTGCCCAGCCTAGTTTTAGCGAAGAATTCTGCTAAACCAGTTTATCAAGAATCGCCCCTACCCCTTGATATCCAGCCAAGGTGCTCTTAGTAATTTTCCCTCCAGTCAGGCCATCACCCTGTCCACTGGCTAGAAATCCCCACTTGTCCCTGTTATATTTGGAGTTGAGCTCACATCTCTCTCCCCTATTATAACAGTCTTGAATAAAGTCTTTCTTGCCTGTTGAACTCTGTCTGGTGCAAGTCTTCTTTGACAGGTGGCTTGTCTGTCCTCACGCCCATGCCCCTCCTCTCGGCACCTCCCCATCAGTATTGGAGGCAGGAGGAGAGGCATCAGAGACCCTTCACTTTGAGACCACCTTTGAAAGAGCGCTGAATTAGTCTGGTTGCTCTGGGAAGCAGACACCAAGACAGGAGTAAGAAATTCATTAGAGAAAAGGCCTGTGAGAGAAAATGGGAAGGGAGCTGGAGAAGGCTGAAGAGCTGTCAGACTGTGATGCAGGTCTGACTCCAGTGAGGGAGAGATGGGAGGAAGGGAGGCGGGGTGGAGGCATCTTTGATGTCAGTCCAGTTCTAAGAAGAATTTAGCAAGGCTGTTGGGGAGTCCTCCTAGCCCAAATCGCCCACCAGAGGAGTCCCGCATATCCCAAGAATGAGCCTAAAATTACTATCCCTGCCACACCCAGTCATAGTGTGGGAGCAGCCTGTGGGAGGCCTGCTTTTGGTGTGAGTTGTGGAACACAGTGACAGGATTTCAGAGTGCAGCAACTGAGGTCATTGCTTAATTAATGCCCCCTGCAATTGGAGACCTGAGAGGCACCTCCTCATGGCTGCCATACGAACTTGCCCCAATTTTGGTTGGTTACAATGTATCCTCCATTTGTGATTAGGCCCTAACGTCGGGGGAGACTGAAGGCCCCTTTCTCTTGGTTCTCTCTGCATCTCTGCCTGGTACCAACCCTCCATTGGTTCCTTTGCTTGGCAGGTATTCAAATGCTGCTGTTTGGTCACAAGTTCCCTGCCATGAGAGATGGGCTCAGGCTGGACCCTTTTCTACCCCTTCCTCAGCTCCTGCTCCAAGAAGCCTACCTTGCA
Source organism: Equus quagga (assembly GCF_021613505.1). NCBI lineage: Eukaryota > Metazoa > Chordata > Mammalia > Perissodactyla > Equidae > Equus > Equus quagga. The sequence goes on along the minus strand of NC_060277.1, from coordinate 70,486,164 downwards.
GCTTTTGGTTAATGGTACAAGAAATTCAAGCCTAGCCACCTCCTTGGTGTCCACTCAACCCTCAGGATGTTCTCTTATCCTCACCACCCCAGTGGGTAGCAGTGTCTGCTGCCTGTGCCACATGCTAGCACTCCTGCTCTTCACTCTGCATTTACCTTCTCCTGCCCCAGACCCTAGCAGCAACAGGTGGTCTTGACAGTGTTAAGGCAAGAGACAGTCACCATACCATGACCCACTAGGGGATGTGTTTGGAGGACCCTCAATCTTGTAGGACAAGTCAGATGCTCTCCCTTCTTCAGGGAGCTAGTCCTCCTATTGCCTGGGAATGGGGTGTAGTGTTGGGTCTTTTTTTTTTTTTTTGAGGAAGATTAGCCCTGAGCTAACTACTGCCAGTCCTCCTCTTTTTTGCTGAGGAAGCCTGGCCCTGAGCTAACATCCGTGCTCACCTTCCTCTACTTTATATGTAGGACGCCTACCACAGCATGGCGTGCCAAGTGGTGCCATGTCCACACCCGGGATCCGAACCGATGAACCCCAGGCTGCCGAGAAGCAGAACGTGCGAACTTAACCGCTGCGCCACCCACCTGGCCCTGGAGTGGTTTTAATGCTGCTTCTGATGAAATGGTGCCTCTCTGGAAGTCTAGTGGGACTCCATAGCTGTCTCCAATGGTTCTCTGAATTTGAAATGTGAATTTGGTGGGTTAGTACTATGGCCCATTCAAACATCTGTCGTCAAACATGTCATGGTGCCCCTTGTGCTCCCATGGCAGGCGCTGGTTATGGGAACTAGGGTTAAGGTCCAGAGAGGAAGCCTGACATAGTTATGAGAGAGACAGTTATGACACCTAAGGGCAGCGATCCTTGGAAGGGGACTTTAAGTCTCCATTTCTTCAGGCAGAGATGATTGCTGCTGGAAGCCTCAGAGGCTGCAGAAACTTTGTAGAAGGTTGTCCTCAACTTTAGACAAGTGCCTCCCCACCCCGCCCCTAGAACAGGATACTGCTCCCATCTGGAGAGGCCTTCTTCTCTAGCAGTTCAGCTTCAGGGTGCAAAAAAATCACCTGGAGAGATTGTTAAAATGCATCTTTCAGGCACCATTCCAGAGATTAGAATTCATCTGGGCTGGGTAGGGCCCAGGAATCTGCATTTTTTAACAAGCATATGAGGGGTTCCGATATGGTCTTTCACTTCGGAAACCACTGATCCGGTCTGCAGTCTCTGTGTAAGCCTCTCTCCTGTTACAGTAGTCCGGGTCCAATGAGGAAAAGGTGGGGAACAGTGAGGGTTCAGGGGGGTTGAGAGATGCCAGTCTCCCACCCAAGGGGATTGTCATCATCACGGTCACAAATGTGGGAGAATTGTCTGTCCCAGCAAGACACAAGATCTTTCATGAAAATGAAAGGAAATTGCTAGAGAGAACAGAATAGAGAAATATTCATAAAACATGAAGCTTGTAAGGAGTAGTTTAAGATGCAAATGGATTATGGCTGCATGAACGAGGGCCTCCTATAATAAGAAACAGTGGGAGAGGAGATGAGCATCACACGTGAAACAGATAGAAGGAATCTGGTGAAAAGAAAAATCAGATACTGAGAATTGGAAATTAAATTAAAATTAAAAATTAAAATATAGTTAGAGCCTCTTTTTCCAAACCAAAACAAATTATCAGATGAAAGATGCGAGACTGCAGAAACCTACCAGCAACCTAGGGACAAAACAGATCTGCTGGAAAGAGCTGAAGATCACACCCATGGGTGAAGTGTACCCTGTCACTAATGATGTGAAAGGCAAAATAATCCAGTAACTACAGCAGTTAAAGAATGTGGCTGATGAATTAACGCCATCAAGTGGAACGGTAAACAGAAACAGCCCCGAGAAAAGAATAAGAACACATTGCAACATCAACAGTTCCATGTGAAAACATGATACAAATGAGTGATGAGACAGAAGCGAGACTGTATTATGGAAAGGTGCAGACACTTTATGAGAAAGATGGTAGAAAATTTGCTCAAATTAATGGATCGGATGAGTTTACTAATCCCCTGCAAGACAAACAAGGAAGTCATTATAGCCTAGCTCTAAAATAGCAATTGGTAGGTTTTACGAGAACTTATCACTAATAAGAAATCTGAGGAGAAGTCCAGAGATGAGGCCCAGATGAAATCCAGCTGCACCACTTAGAGTGTAATAGTGAATATAATGGAGAAGAATTTTAACTTTTTTCATTATAGAATTTTCCATGAAGGAAGAGAGTTTCCAAAATCTAGAAAGGATAAAATTTCAGCAGATCCAAACAATTATAACCCATTACAAGGTCTCAGCAATGATAAAATTATTATCCCAAATTTTAATTCAGTGACTTATTATTGCCAGCCTGTATTGATTGGGATGACTTTGTCGCAGGGTTGAAAACCAGCTCAAGCTAGTTTCAGCTGACAAAGAGGAGGCATTTATTAAAAAGAGAAGTGTCTCCTAGAATCAAAGGACAGGATGCAGCTGGGCCACAGGAAGGACAGCAAAGGTGGTCAGGCCTCTTGCCTTATCTCTCGCTTCTGCTTTTCTCTGTGCTTCTCTGTATTTTTTCCCTTTCTATTGCATTGTTGGGTCTTTTCCTTATGGCTCTGTGGTGGTTTTTGTTTAGCTTTATTCTATCCCTGAAGACCAACTGAGCTGGTCTCAGCACCCCGTTTCCCCTTCACTGCCTAGACTGTGAAATGGACCCGGGTCCTTTAAACGTTGCCTTTGCCAGCTGGCACGACGTGAAGCTTTGTCAGCAGAGGGTGCAAGAGAGACATTGCAGGAGGAAGGGTTTTGCTTCTGGCTCTCCTGTGTTTGCTTGACAAGCTCTTAAGGTTCACTCTGTAAACTCTTGGAGCCCAGGCGCATGTGTGGGCTTCACGTCTGGCTCTGGAAGCCTGGGCAGCTCTTCCAGCACCAGATTCCTGCAGTGCCACAGCTTCTCCAGTGCCCAGCTCCTGCAAGGCAAGACAGCCAGCAGCACCCGGTGGCCAGAGGCTTCTCCTGGCAACAGCCTCTTCTTGCACTCTGTTGGGTTATAACCTCCAGAGTTTCCTAGGTGAAATCTGAAACTGGCTCCCAAACACAGAGGGCAAGGAGAGATTGAAGAAAGAAGCAGACCACTCCAGATGGGTAGCTGGCAGGTTTAATAAGCAAAGGAACTTACTTACGAGGCTTGTGTTGGGCAGCTGTGAGACAATTGGATCTCTGCATCTGCCTGCCAGAATCTTAAAAGTTTATTTAGAGGCTTTAACTGGGTTCAGTCACGGATACAGTCCAGATGGTCTCGACAATACATTACTCTCTCAAGAGCGTGTCCTTGATGGAGCTTCTAGTGTGGGGAAGGCCGGTGGGATGCAGGGTCCAAGGACGGGGAGGGCATGAGGAGCCTCTGATTGGCTAGGTCCAGCTGGAGGGTCACCTGGTGGTCCCATCCTCTCGATGACCTCCTCTAACCCCTGCATGTCCAGGTAGTTCTATAGCATTGTGCTTCCAGAGAGACACCTCTCTGAGAACGGAGGGTGGATTTCCAGCAAGGTCCACTCATGCGGAACCACAGTGACTTCTTTTCTTTTTCCATCCAGGGACCTGAGGCCACCAAGGTCTGGATCTTAGTCCTGGGAGGTGCTGCTTCCTCGGGCACCATGTCTCAGCCCTAAGGGTGGCTGCTCCTTATTTCTACTATTCCTGTACTCTTTAGAGTTCTCTTCACTTCTTACTAGTCAAACCATCATTCTCTAATCCTGCGTTACAGTTAATAATTCTTTTTATTAAATCGTCTCTATTCAAGTTACTGTGTGGTTTCTCTCTCCTGATTGGACTCAGACTGACAGACCAGCTTTCTACTTCTCTGGTAAAAAGCCTTTCTATAACATACAAGTCCACATCTCTTTCATTTAAGAGTCAGTCCAGGGCCAGTATTTAGTTCTATTCAGAGTCCTATGAGGGAAAATCTGATTGGCTTATGAAGGTCAGGTGATAACCTTCTTCTCCAATCAATTATAGCCAGGAGGTTGGCGCAAGTGGCTGCCACAAATAACCCTGTGGGTGATGAGGACAGTTAAAGGGTCATTGTGAGCTGAGCAGTTTCCCAATAGGTATCCACTATAGAACTCTGTTTATTAAAGACAAAAGGGATATGCTGATAACCTAAAAATCCCTGATCATTTAATGAACATGGAAAAATTAATAATGATGCTGGAGCAAGAGTGACATTGCAAAGGTTCTTACTGACCTTTTTCCAACTGACTTAAAAAAACCAGCTTTAACGTAAAATTGACAAATAAGAATTGTATATATTTAAGGTATACAACTTGATGTTTTAATATATGTATATGTTGTGAAATGATCACCACAATCAAGCTAAATAAAGTATCCATCGCCTCACATAGTTACCATTTTCTCCCCCTCTTCCTTCTCCTCCTTCTTTTTGGTGAGAATATTTAAGATTCACTCTCTTAGAAAATTTCAGATATACAGTATAGGAGTTAACTATATCACTATGCTGTACATTAGATCTCTAGAACTTATCTGGCATAACTGAAACTTTGTACCCTTTGATCAATATCACCCCATTAATCCTCTCCCCATCCCTTTGCAATCACCATTCTATCTCTGCTTTTACGAGTTCTACTATTTTAGATTCGACATGTAAGTGAGATTCTGCAGCATTGGTCCTTCTGTGTTTGACATTTCCCTTAGCATAATGTCTTCCAGGTTCATCCACGTTGTTGCAAATGGCAGAGCTTCCTACTTTTTTAAGGCTTAACAATATTCCATTGTCTATATACCACATTCTCTTTTTCCATTCATCTATTGATGGACATTTAGATTGTTTCCAAATCTTGGCTATTGTGAATCATACTGCAGTGAACACGGGAGCACAGATATCTTTTTGAGATTCTGATTTCGTTACTTTGGATAGATACCCAGAAGTGGGATTGCTAGATCATATGGTAGCTCTATTTTTAATTTTTGAGGATGTTCCATACTGTTTTCCATAATGGCTGTATCAATTTACATTCCTAACAACCATGAATGAAGTTGAACCTTTATCTCAAATCATATAAAAAATAAACTAAAAATAGATTAGATTAAAATATAAGACCTGAAACCTTAAAACTCCTAGAAGAAAACACAAGGAAAAAGCTTGGTCTTGGCAATGATTTTTTGGATAAGACACCAAAAGCACAGACAACAAAAGTAAAAATAAACGGGATGACATCAAACTAAAAAGCTTCTGTGCAGCAAAGGAAACAATCAACAGAGCCAACAGGGAACCTATGGAATGGGAGATAATATTTGCAAGTCACTTATCTGATATGTGGGTTAATATCCATAATACATAAAGAACTCATATAACTCAATAGCAAAAACCAAAATAACCCAATTAAAAAATGAGCAAAGGATCTGAATAGGCATTTCTCAGAAGAATAGTGACAAATAGTCAACAGGTACATGAAAAGGTGCTCAACATCAGTAATCATGAGGGAAATGCAAATCAAAACCACAATGAGATATCACCTCACACCTGTTAGGATGGCTATTATAAAAAAGACAAAGATAACAAGTCTTGGCAAGAATGTGGAGAAAAGGAAACCCTTCTTCCTGACTTTTAATATTATTACGTTACCCCATTATTTAAATGGTTGCATAGTATTCCATTTTACGGATGTACGAGTGGTATTTGACCAGTCTTTTGCAACTGCAAGCTGTGCTACAAAGAACATTCTTCTACATAGGTCTTTGTGTGTACAAGACAGTATATGTACAGGAGAAATGCCTAGAAGTGGAATCATTGTGGCAAGAGAAATGTGCATTTTGAATTTGATAAGTTATGCCAAGCTGTCCTTCACATAGGCTATATTAATTTACCCCTCTGCAAGAATGTATGAAAATACTTTATTTCCCTCACCCTCAACAAACTTTTACATTCTAGCCTATCTGATAGGTGAAATATACTATTCCATCATAGTTTCAATTTTCATTTTTTCAAAACTCATGAGTGTGCTAGAACATCTTCCCTATGTTTGAAAGGTATTTGCATCTCTTTTTCTGTGAATTGTTAATGCCCTTTGCCATTTTCTATTGGGTCATTAGTCTTTTTCTTACTGGTTTGGTTTTTAAATATTAAGGAAATTAGTCCTTTGTCATTCATGTTGGAAATATTACTTCAGTTTGTTGTTGTCTTTTGGCTTTTTATGCTATTTTACGCTGTATAGAGTTTTTTTTCTGTAGTCAAATTTATCAGCTGCATCAGCTAAGACACTATTCAGCTACTGGAAATAAAAAGCCAACTAACAATCGCTCGAACAGATGGGAGAATATTCATTTCATGCAACATGTAGGGAAAGTTTTGTGCCTAAATGGAAACTGCACCGTCTCGAGCACACCTATCCAATTCTAACTCTAGGGGGGTTATTTTACAACTCTGTAGGTTTCAGATAACTGATAGCAGAGCAAAATAATTCTAGTCTCTCTATAGATATGAAAATGCATTATGTCCAGGAGAGGGACAACTCTCCCCTACTGTGCCCCACCCCCATGGACAAACCAGTTTGCCTCTGTTTATATGTTCATTTCAATATTCGTGATCTAAAAATGTATCTGTTCTTTGCATTGTAACATCTTGGCAGTGTCCTCATTGATGCATTAAATAAAATTAATACACGTTCATTTTTATGCTGTATGAGAAGCATGATTTTACCTTATTTTGAAAGTTGTCTTTTAACAAACATGAAGTCTGGAGGTAGGCAGTTCACGAGCTCAGTGATGCCATCAGGGAACCAGGTTTTCTCCATTTTTCTGCTTCCTTACCATGCAGTCTTCATCACCTTATTGGTCACCACGTGGTTGCTAAATAGCTGCGGCACCTCCAGTCCTCACATCTCCATTCCGGATTGAAAAGGGCAAAGAATAAAGAGGTTGGGCTTGTATCAGCGAAGAAAAGCTTTCTCAGAAATCACTATTTCTGGGGGCTGGCCCCGTGGCCGAGTGGTTAAGTTCGCGCGCTCCGCTGCAGGCGGCCCAGTGTTTCGTCGGTTCGAATCCTGGGCGCGGACATGGCACTGCTCATCAGACCACGCTGAGGCAGCGTCCCACATGCCACAACTAGAAGAACCCACAACGAAGAATACACAACTATGTACCGGGGGGCTTTGGGGAGAAAAAGGAAAAAATAAAATCTTTAAAAAAAAAAAAAAAAAGAAATCACTATTTCTGCTTATATCTCATTGATCGGAATTGTGTCACATGGCTACCCCTGAGTACAAGGGAATCTAGAAAGATGAGTATGATTTTTTGGGCACATGGTTCATTCCCTTCCACCATCAAAATCAGCCTTTATTAGTTAGGAAGAAGAGGAGAAAGGATAGTAGGGCGGCAACCAGCAGCAACTGCCAAATCAATCTTTTTTCGTGGTTTCATGATTTAGTGGCTAATTTATAAAGGCTTTCCTTAATCTAAGATTACAAATTTCCTTTTTCCCCCCATGTGTTCTTCTTAAACTTTTACGGTTTTATTTTTTTAAACAAATTAAATCTTTGTTTCATCTGGAATTTGACATAAAGGGTAAAGTGAGGTAGGGATTCACTTGTTTTTCTCTAGATTTCTAGTCAGTTTCCAAAGCACTATTTATTGAATATCCCAATGTTTCCTCATTGATTAGAAATGTCATCTTTGTCATTTATTAAATTTCCATACATAGGTCCATATCTGAACAGTCTTGCATTATTCTGTGCTAGTCCCAATTATTTAATTTACTGTAACTTCATAATATTTAAAAATATCTCACAGGGCTGGACTCTCCTCCCTGTATTTCTCTGATTTCCCCAATTTTTTTCCTGGTTATTCTTTATATCATTATTTAAATTAAGATAAATTAATCATATTTTAAGAATTTAGATAGTACAAGGAGGTTTTAAACAAAAAATAGTGATGTGACATCGCCCTTCCCCACTCCCGGTTTTGCTACCCAGAGGCAGTCACTTTTACCTCCTTAAGCATTTCCCCCCGGTTGTTACCGTCACATTGTTTGATAATATGCTTATACTGCTATTTATTGATTGATCAATTTTAGTCATATTTATTGTCTTCCTCTTAGGACAGGAAGATATAGAATTAGTTCTCTCAACTTCCCCCCATCTTATTCTTCCTTAGCAGTTTCGGTTATATGAGCCATCAAGGTGTACTAGTCATTTTGCTCCCTATAAAGTTAAGTAGAATTTCATTTCCTTTCTTGTGCAGCTTTATGTTTCCCCAGGAAGAAGAGTTACCTCAGTTTTAACTTGCCCACTTTCTCATAGGCATAGACTTCTTTCTTTCCTGAAGTTCTACTGACTTTGCTTTTTCCCTAGCTGGGAGCCCTTTGTCTTTTTGCTCCCATTGTCCCGGCTGCTTTCTGGGCTGACCTGTACAACTATTATCCTGGGACTTCTGTTTGCTGCTCTCCTGGGTTAATTCTCTGATTTTCTGGATCCCATGAACTCCTTGGTCTCGATTTACTTTCTGATTTTGCCGGGACTGGTCCCCCTGTAGCTTCTTATGAAAGAATGAGAGACAAACTTCTTGAGTCTTCTCAAGTCTGAAAATGTCTCTATTCCACCTCTTCACTAGATTACTAGTTTGGCTAGAAATTCTGAGTTGAAAATATTTATTTCCACAGAATTTTGAAGGCATTGCTCCACTGTCTTCTAGCAACCAGAATAACCATTCTGATTCTTGAGCTTTTATAGTTGATTATATTTCTTTTCTGGAAGCGTTTAAGATCTGCATATACAGTTGATACGGAATTTCTTGATGCCATGTCTTGTGAGTTTTCAAATAAATTGTTTTCATTGCTTTGGAGACTGTGAACTTTTCAACCTTGATATCTGTGACAATAAGGTTAGGGAAATTTTAAGTTATTCCTTTGATTTTACTGCAAGTTTATAATTCCACATAAATTTAAGATAAAGTTTTGTAGTTCTCAAAAACCTTTTTGGAATTTTTATTAGGATCACATTAAAGATATAATTTAATTTGGGGAGATTTAACATCTTTAATATCGAGCCTCCTGTCCACAAACAGGGTATACCTTTCGACAATTTCAAGTTTTCTTTTATGTACCTCAGTGGCCTGTGGAAGAAAATGAATACTTCCTGTTAAATTTATTCCTAGTTATTTTCCCTTTTTGCCACTATTATACACGGGCTTCTTTTATTCCTATTATATTTTCTACCAGGTTCTTTGTAAATGGAAATGCTATTAATTTTGTACATTGATTTTGTATCCAGCCAAATTACGCTATCCTCTCACTGTTACTAATAGTTTTCAATTGACCCTCTTTATGTTTCCAAGTATACAATCGTATCATCTCCATATAACAAAATTTTTGCCTCCCCTCTTTTAGTGAACAAGATCTTTTCCTCCACTTCTTTTAAGTCTTTGACGCTAGCACATAGGAAAGCTATAGTCTTCTTTCCTTTGATTTCTTTCCCTCTTTTTGTATACCCACACACAATACATTGTACACACAAATACATCTTTCTTCCAGATGCCTTACTGAATCCTCTAGTTTTTAGCGAACTTTTCTGGATTTTCAAATAAAAATCATTTCACCTGAAATAATGATATTTTGTCTTTTTTTTCTTTCCGATTTTAACCACTCCCTCTAAGGTCTTACAGCTTGGTCAGGCTCTCCAAAACATTAAGTGAAATCCGTGAAAGCAGGGGTGTTTGTATCCGTCTTGACTTTAATAGTAGGCTTAAGTTTTTTTTTTTGAGTCGACGTTAATAGGAATGCTTTTCACATAGTGTGAGATTCGCTGTGGTTTTCTGAGTCTTTATTAACGTTTCTTTGAATTCCTAGTTTACCGAGAGTTTCATTTTTGTTTTTAAACTCAGTAATTGATGTTAAATTTTATCAAATGCTTTTTCTCGCCTAACGATCTCATTGATCACTGTCATTGTGCATTGTTCTTTTAACGTAATTTGGACTCTATCTGCTAGTATTTAACTTAGAATCCTTGCACCAAACGCCCTCACAAACGAGGGAGCCCGGGTACGGCTGGGAGCGGGCGCCTGGCGGTCGCGGGAAGGAATCACTCAGTTCTAAGGCGGAGTAGGAGGGTCCCGGACTATTTTGCTCCCCGGTGGGCGGGGAGGGTCGCAGGACCATCCTTTCTTCTGAACTTGGGGAACTCCAGGAAGGTTAGAACAGCCGGACTTTAAGTTCCTAATAACGAAGCTGTAGATCGCTGCCAGGCCGCCACTGGATGGCGCTCGCACCCTGCGGAACCAGCGGGAGACGCTCAGAGGAGGTCGGGGAGGTAATTAGAGCGCCGACCTCTCCGGGCTTTTCATTAGCTGGTTCTGCGGGAGTCCCGCCTTTCCGGCCTCCCTATTGGCTGTCGGCCCGGCTTTAACAGGGCCTTCCATTGGTCAATCCAACAGGAGGCCCGCCCCTCAGGCTTCCCATTGGCTGCTGCCCCGCGCCTGGTACCCTCGCTTTGGGGGTCTCGGGGGTTCCCCGTAGTACTTGTACTGGCTATTTTCCTTCCCTAATTCCCTTTGTCTTAGACCCCAGCCACGGGGCTGGACGAGCTCAGGAGACGGCTGGTCCTGGGGGGAGCTCCGGGCTCGGCCGACCCTTCCCCCGTAGAAAACGACAGGAGCGGGGGAAACGGAGTCTTTCCTTGGGCTAGCGGTCTGGATGCTCTGTCCCGGCCGAGCGGGGGCCCGGGGTAGAGTCCCGAATGGGGAGGGAGAAGGACCCTGTGGGCAGCACCTACCCTGCTCCGCGGAGCTGGGCGGGCGGGAGGCAGCCCTGCCGGGCTCTCTCAGCCGGCGCCCCACACCCCTTCGGTGCCCGGTGTTGGAGGCATGACCCCACGTAAAATCGAACACATTCAAGCACCTCCACCCCACAGTGAACGGAACTGGTCAGGTGACTCTAGAAGGTTTGAGTTGCTGTTGACAAGTTGGTGTGTTAGTTTTTACAGACATTGAAGTAAATATTTAGTAATTTTAATTTTCCCGTTGTAGTATTTTGGAGACAATAATACATATCTTTTTCAAGACTCAATCATTTTATTAATCCTTGGAAACTGTAGGCCTGAGGCACGAGCGCCTATAGTGGCTAGTGGATAAAGCTGTAGCGCTCCCCTGCCCCGCTCCGACAGACACAGACGCTCCAGGTTTTCAGGAAGCTGCTGAGAACCGGGCACTGGTTGCTTCTGTACCGGGAGAGGTTGACGCAGCCTCCCTGCAGAGGCCCAGAGCTGGGTCCTGCTGAATAGGCAAATAGAGATAGGCTGAAGGGACACACACTAGAATGGGAACTGTGGGGATCCTTGCTCAACAAGAAAATTGAATACAGAAGATGCTCTGTCCATAAGCCAGCCTGGGATTGGTACCGGGTACAGAGGCAGTCAGTGGTCTAGTCATGTGGGCTTGCTGGTGAGGCATGGTGCTAGTTGCAGTGGGCACCGCCACATTCGCAACGTGGCAAAAGTGCCTCCCGCAGCATTGCTGACTATCCCGCTGGGTCACTGTTCTGTTCCTCTAACTCTGAACCACAAAGATAAGACAGAGCCTTATTGCTATGTCTGGGTAATTTTAAGTAGTTTATTCCACAATCTCATACGTAGACACAGACACATTGTTGGGGCAGAAAAATATATGGAGAAAAGGATGAATATCTGAAAGGATACACATCAAAACTATTAACAGTGGATTACTCTTAGTATGTCAAAGTGGATATGGGGGGTGGAGGGTGCAGAGTTATTTTTTATTTTACTTTGGACAATGTATGTATTCTTGAAGTAATACATATTATATGGAAAAAATATTAGCTGCACAAATGAGTAATTAGTGAAAAGTAAGTCTCTCTCCTACTCTGATGTCTCTGTTCCCATATCCAGAGGGAACTTCTAAGTTTCTTGAGTATCCTTCCCAACAGTTCACGCAAATAAGCGTTTATGTATACAGACTCCTTACTTTTAATTTTATGCACATTTACATTGTTTGCTTTTGCAAGCAAACCGATTAAAAAGCCAATTAAAAAACAAGTCCATGGGGACTTCATACGTAATATTATGGATTAATTAAAATGGAGTTATGCTTTTTATTTTCCAATCAAATGGCATCTTAGGTACTTGCCTTGGGGTGCTCAGAATATACACTTCTAGTCATTCTCCTGAGAGCTAAGGTCTGAAATCTGTGTGTGTGTGTGTGATGCTTAGGCCAAGAAGAGGCTTTTGGTCCAGAGGTAAGTGGGTAGCATGCCTGATGGTGGAGGGATGGCAGCCTGGGGAGTGTGCCCAATGGCCTTGGAATGAAAGAAAACGGCCTGTGCTCCATTGAAAATTACAGGTTGTTTTATTCCACTGGATCTGCTGCATGAGAGGGTTCACGTCCATTCATTTCTCAGCTGCTGTTAAGCCCAACCTAGGTTATGCTACTGTGTCAGCCCTCTCATTGTTCTGAATTTCACCTTGGCTGGTTGTGTGTATGTATAGACTCCAATTTGATAAGGTTTCTGAAGATTAAAGTCACCAGGAAGTGGTGGTCACATCTTCTGTCAGTTGACTTGGAGTCTCTGTCGTCTCACACATCAATTCATTTGGTAAATATTTATCGAGCATCTACTATGTACAAGGCAGTGCCCTAGATACTGGGGAAACTGGTGAACAAATGCAGAGGGATGCCTTTAATCAGCTGAATGCAGCTGGTAAGGGGTGAGGGTAGATGCTGAGAGTTTCTGCTTTTGAACCCTGACTTACCTTCCAAAAGTACACAGTCTTGGCTTGGTTCCCTCAAAATTTAACCTTCTAAATTCTTCTCTGATCCATCCATTCCTGTATACTTCTGTTAGTGCCCTGTGCAAGTTCTTCCTCTCACTGGGGACAATTTGGTAGTCTCCTAACTGGTCTCTGTTTTCATTCTTCTACCTTCAGTTTCACAACCATTACTCAGACTGTCACTTAACACACAACTGGGCATGTCATTCCCATGCTTGAAAGTTTTCATGGGCTATTCATTGCCCATGGAATAAAACGTGAGCTCTGTAACTAGCTATTGGGGACCCTTGATGACATTGCCTCTACATGTCTATGAAAAATTGGAGATGCGCTGACCAGATCCCCCTTCAAGGACAGGCTTTGTGTCCAGCTGTGAGGAGTGCGGCAGTCAGCAGCGAGCCTCCAGCTGTCAGCTCCTTGAGGACTTGCATCAACCGCATAGAGCCTCCTTGCCTGAGGACACATCCTTCCCAGGGTAGTCCACACCTGGTGACCGAGCCAGGCGATGGTTTAAAGACTGTCCATTTGGGGCTGATGAGGGACAACTCTGATGATCAACATTCACTCCAGATCTCCCTGCTGGGTGGGCCAATGCTTTGTTTGGCTTGCTTGCAATTTGACTGCCTCCTCTGCCCAATCAAGCTTCTTCCCTCGTTCTTTTATGGGTGTTGATCCCTAATAAGACATGATACACAGGGATAAAGAGATATGAAATAGGAAACGTTCGAGGACAGGTGGTTCACTTCCAGCTATGACTGTGGGTCAGAGGGTGGAAACTTTCCAGGCTCTATTCACGAATGAGGCAGAGATTTCTTAGCCTTTTATTTTTCATATACAGGAAGTCTGGTTGTAGATCCCACTGACACGAGTCCTCTGCTTCAGCTCCTGGCTGATGGGAGTTAAAATCTCATCCCCTGAAGTTCTCAGTAGTCCCAGAGGGCACCAATTCAACTCGTTACTGCTGAGAGTTCACTTTCCCTTCTGGCTTCTGGTGATTTTCCCTCCTAGGCTTTCAAACTTGGCTATTTTTTGGGGGTTAATGACAGAAAGGCAAATAGAGAGTTCCAAATTTCTGGACATTGGTAATTCAAGGTTAGAAAAGAAATAAAAACGGAAACTTTTTATCTTCTATAACGTTAAAAATCTATTGGTCTATCTTGCATTTTGAATGAATCTTTTACCCATAGGTGATTTGTCACATAAGGCATTGATTATTTGGAAAATATTGGCTCACTGAGTTATCTGAATTATGTATATCTTCCAAATGGAAAATTTTCCAAAATTCTAATATTTGCTTGAGGGCTCAAATATTGTTACTGGCAAAGAACACTGTCAGTTGTTTTCTTTACAGGAATAGGCTCACTTTATTCGTTTTTGAGACAATATCTGCCAAATACTCAAGTCTGAATAGCCATTGTTTATCAGTCAATTGTTCTTTTGGGTAAAAATGGCGTTCCATGAAGTGGCTAGTTCATCTCAGACTCAGTCGTATAAAGACTGCCTCTCAAGAAAACCGATGAACTTCAGGATGCAGGCGAGCTCCATGTGAGCTTCCCATTTCATCACACAGAATCTTAAAAAGATATATATCAAGAGTTGAAATTTAATAAAATAATTTTACTGCTTTGTCAGAGATATTCTTTTGTTTAGAATTTTATCTAACACTTTCTCTACATCTATTAAGATGACTACATATTTTTTCTTTTAATCTGTCAATATAACAAATTACATTTGTGGATTTAAAAAGTGTCAAATTATCTTTACATACCTGTGATAAATCCAAACTAGTCATTTATTATTATTTAGAAAATACTCTGTTGTATTCAGTTTACTAGTATTTTGTTTAGAATTCCTGTATCTGTGTTCATAAGTGAAATTAGCCCCTGCAATTTTTCTTTCTTGCACTTTTTTCTGCCTTTGGTATTAGGTGATACTATACTGATCTCACAGAATGAGTTGGGAAGTTTCATTATTTTTTCCATTATCTGGAAGAATTTGAAAAAAAATTGGATGATCCAGAACTTGCTGAAACTTGCCTGTAATACCATTGGGATCTGATATTTTCTTGATGGAGATATCTTTAACCACTGGTTCAATTCTTCTAATAGTTACAGGACTTTGTATTTTTCCACTTATTTTTGAGTCAACTCTGGCAAGTCACATTTTTCCAGAGATTCATTCATTTTGTCCAAATGCTCAAAATTGTTGGCATAAATGTCAATAATACTCTTTTAACCTATCTAATCTCAATTTTGTCTTTAGTTTTATGCATATTTTTTCTATTGTAGTGTTTGTGTTTTCCTTTTTCCCTTATTTAATCTTCCCAGAAGTTTGTCCACTTCGTTATTTTCTTAAAGAACTAAACTTTTTATTGATTTCTACTCCCAAGTTCTTTATCTCCTTCCTTCTACGTTCCCTGCACTCATTCCATTGTTCGTTTGTTCCCAAATCCTAAGAGGACACTTTGCTCAAAAACATGAAGCTCTCCTGTTTCCTAATATAATCACTCAAGAATGTAATTTCCCCTCAAAGCACCGTGTTTGCCATGTCCTACAAGGTTTGACAGGCAATGTCTTTATTATTACTCAGTGCTAGATAGTTTCAAGTTTCCGCTTTAATTTCTTTTCTAACCTTGAATTAGCAATGTCCAGAAATTTGGAACTCTCTATTTGCCTTTCTGTCATTAACACCCAAACCCATTGAGTTGTGATCTGAGACTATGCTTGGCCTATCTATTCCTTGAAATTTGTTGAGGCTTTTTGTGTGTGTGTGGTCCAGAACATGAGTAATTCCTGCAACTGTTCTATGTGTGCCCAAGAAAAACATTCTCCTTCTAATCATTGCATGTAAACTGCACCTAAGTCCAGATCGAGCGCATCAACCATGCTGTTCAGAGTCTCCACATTTTCCCCATTCTTCTGTCCATCTGACCCACTAATAATCAAGAGGCCTGCCAAAATTTCCTTTCATGATGGTGATCCTATAAGTTTTCACTGTGGTTATACCAGATTTACTTCACATATTTTCAGAGTTTTTTTTAGGAACACACATACTTAAAGTTGCTTTATCTTAGTGACTTAAGAAGGGACAGAGCAGATCAAGATTTTTGGGGCCTGAAGTTATATAATTTAGGGTCCTGTATAAGAAAAATAACACAAACCATAAATTAAGAATTAGATAGGGGCCTTGGATCAGGTTCCTGCAGGAAAAGGGGGAGGAAACTTGAAGAGCTTAAACTTCGCTTGATTTAGAGTGTTGTGGTATATCTCAAATTTCCCCTGAGTAGTAACAATCTCCTTCCCTAACAATGCTCTTTGCTCTGAAGACTCTATTATCTGCTGTTAATATACCTACATTCAGCTTTCTTTTGATTAGCATTTTCCAAATATACCCGTTTCTCTTCTGTTGCTTTCAAGAAGTATGTATTCTTTTAGTATATCTCTTTTAAATACATGTATTTAATTTTTTAATCAATCTATCAAACATTGCCTTTTAATTGATGAGTTTGGTCCATTTACATTGTCTGTAATTTTTTCCTCTCTCAGTAGACTGTGAGCTTCTTATTCACGTTTGGAATCCAGGTTGAGGCCCCTAAAGGACATTCAACCATGATCAATGGAAAGAATTGATGAATGACTGAAGGAACATCAATCAATTCAACTCTACTCATCAAAGTCTAGGTTAAATACCGGCTCTGCTGATTCCTCTGTAAAGGATTGCTCCCTCTTTTCAAATTGCCACAAATCAGTGACTCACCTTCTCATTAGTTACGATTCACTTTCTATTCGTTGCATTGTCACAAGGCATGTTGAACCTAGTAGAGCTTGGGTCTCACAATTACCTGCCCACCCCCGTCTACTGCCTCCACCACTGCTGCCGTTTGTGAGTGTGTGTTGATATGTTTGAAAGTTTAATTAGAGGGAATGATGGAGTTTTTCCATGAAGAAGAGATGGAGGTGAGGAGCCATGGAAGTAAAGGACAGGATGGACTTCCCAAGGAAGAGATCTGACTTCTTTCAGAGAAAAGGAATGCCAGAAAAAGGCAAGAGAGGAAGTATTGATTTGGAGCCCAAGGGCTAAAAATCAACCCAGAGCAAAAGAGAAGAATCTTCTTGTCATTTCTGCCTGGACAGCAGGGGCTGTATCCAGAAGGACTATGGGTCAGTACAGAAGCAGGGAGCTCCACCTTTCAGCCTATCAGGTACGGGGTGGCCTCACCCAGGACACCTGCAGTGGGGGTAGCACAAAGTGTCTTCTATAAATGGCTTACAGGCAGCAGGCTCCTTAGAGAAGGCCATAGCCCAGGTACATGAGTGGATATCTGTTAGAGAGCATGAGTGACCTCCCTAGCCTTTAACTGGATATGTCTGGATAAGGCTGGGACTGTGGTCAGGCAGTTGAAGGATTTGATTCTGCAAACATCTAGTATTACTGTTAATGTGACCTTATTTATAACCAAAGCTGGTGAGGTCTGGGGGACATTGAGTTACACTTGCCTGTCTTTTCTTTACCACAAATCAATAAACTCATTCTAAGCTGGATCTGTGTGCTAATCACTCCTGTATGGCCCACAGGATAATGCCTTGCATATGGTAGAGGAAATTCTCAGTCTCCACCTCAATGCCCTTTCCAAAATTGTGTTTATGTTGACCTCTGGAAGACTTTTCCTAGGAGAAATCTTCCCAGTGCCCTGCGCATGTCCTTGTTCCTCAGGCTGTAGATAAAAGGGTTCATCATGGGGGTCACCACAGCATACATCACTGTGGCTACTGAGTCCTTAATGGAGTGGGTTTGGAGGGGCTTCAGATATACCATACTAAGTGTCCCATAGAAGAGGGAGACCACAGCCAAATGGGAGGCACAGGTGGAGAAGGCTTTGTACTTGCTAGAGGCTGAGGGTATTCGGAGGATGGCTCTGACAATCCAGACATAGGACATGATCATTATCGCTAAGGGGGTGAAGAAGATGAAGCAGCCTGTAGTAATCTGCACTGTGTGAATGACTTGGGTGTTGGAACATGCGAGCCTCAGCAGGACATACATCTCACAGAAGATATAGTGGATCTTCCGGGACCCACAGAAGATCACCGTGGTCATGAGGAAGGTGAGGAAGAGGCCATAGAGGACAGAGAACACCCAACACAAGGTGAGGAGCAAAATACAGAGCCTAGGGCTCATGGCTGTTACATAGTGGAGGGGGCGGCAGATGGCTACATAGCGGTCATATGCCATCGTGGCCAAGATGAAGTTGTCCAGAGTCACCAAGCAGACTAAAAAGTAGAGCTGTGTCAGACACCCTGCATAGGAGATGACTTTGTTCTGGGACTGAAGGTTCACCAATGTCTTGGGGATTGTGTTGGTGACAAAGAAGAGGTCGGTGAAGGAGAGATTGGCCAAGAATAAATACATGGGAGTGTGCAGGCATGAGTCAGACCCAATGGCCAGGATGATGAGCACATTTCCCACCACTGTCACCAGGTACATGGACAGGAACATCCAAAACAAGATCTGCTCCTCTTTAGGACTCTCTGAGATCCCCAGGAGCAGGAATTCTGAGACTCCACTCTGGTTTCCTCCATGCATTTCCCCAACTTTCTGCAATATTAGCAACAACAAACATTTATAGTGTACTCAATGGAGTAAGGACATTCAGATAAGCAAAAACAGCTATTTTTCAGCATTAAAAATACCTTAGATTAAATTTTAGAATTTTTAAAAAATATAGGTGATCAAGTAATAACAGAAAAGCATAACATGGAAAATCTTTATGCAACTTAGATATTCCAGCAATGTCTAATCTGGCATACTCAATATTATAGAAATAATGTGTATGTCTTATTTTAATTAATTAATTAATTATTTTGGTGAGGAAGATTAGCCCTGAGCTATCACCTGTTGCCAGTCTTCCTCTTTTTGCTTGAGGAAGATCGAGGAAGATTGTCGCTGAGCTAACATCTGTGCCAGTCTTTCTCTATTTTGTGTGTGAGATGCCGCCACATCATGGCCTGATGAGCAGTGTGTAGGTCCATGCCTGGGATTGGAAGCCAAGAACATCAGGCCACTGAAGCAGAGCACACGAACTTAGCCACTGGCCACCAGGCTGGCCCCACTATGTCTTATTTTAAATCCTATCACCTCACAATATTCTTGAAGTACTTAGAGATTAGTCTGCTATATTTTGATATTGCATAGATTTTAAATGGGTATTTAAAACAGGGGTATGCATTATAGGAAATGTACAATTGGACAAAGGAGGAATAAGTAAAAATATTGGAAGGGAGAAGAAAAAATTATCGTTATTTGCTGATAGGATGATCTATCTAGGAAACCTAAGGTAATCAACTGAAATGCCATTAGAAATAAAAAGACATTCTGGTAAAGTGGCCAGTCACACAATGAATAGATTAAAAACTAATGGTGCTCTCATAAGTCACATAGTGCAGTGATTAAGACTCTGCTGTCAGAACACTGGAATTCAAGTCTGAGTGCTGCCACATACTAGTTGTGAAACCTCAGTTACCTGAGTTCACTAGTTGTGAAACCTCAAGTTACCTGAACTCTTTTAAGACTCCATTTCTTCATTTGAAAAATGGGTCAGGTGTGGATAAAATTAAATAACAAATTGCATAACACAAAGAGCTTGCATGTAGTGAACACTCAACAAATATTGCCTATTATTATAATATATAAACCATAATGAGGAATAATAAGGTCAAAATCCAGTGTGAAACAATCCCATCCACATTATCAACAAACAAATGGATTCATTAATATGTTAACAAGAATCAGGCAGAATCTTCAAATTCTCTGGAGAGGCATAAAGTAAAAATTTAATAAATGGATAGACATACCAAGTTTCCAAATAGAAAGCGGAAATATTGCAAAAGTGCAAATTCTACTATTAACATATTCAAAGTCAAAGTTTTAACATGGCTTTTAGGAAACAAAAGCTAAACTAAATTTCATCTAAAAATGATCTCACTCATAAGTAGAAGATAAAAACAACGACAAACAAACACATAGCAATGGAGAACGGATTGGTGGTTACCATCGCGGAAAGTGGGGAGGGCAAAAGGGTGAGTAGGCTCACATGTGAGGGGATGGACGATAATTAGCTTTTGGGTGGTGAACATGATATAATCTACACAGAATTCAAAATATATTATGATGTACATCTGAAAGCTTTATAATGTTATAATCCAATGTTACTGCAATTAAAAAAATAAGTATGAAAATAATCTGGGGAAATGTAAAAAAATAGTGTAAGAAGGGGAGAGTTTCTCTGTCAAAGATAAAGGACTCAAACAGTGTGATACTGGTGCTGGAGTGAACAGGTCAATAGTACTGGACAGAAACTTCAGAAACAGAGCCAAGAACGTGTGGGGTTTAGTGAATTATTATGATAACAGGTAAAGGTTGCATTATGCGATAATGGCATTGGGACAACTGTCTAAGAATTTTGGGGAAAAGTTAGATTAAGCTTTTGTATCTTACCAAATATTTCAAATTTACTAAAGACTAAAATAACATTGTGGTGTACACTTTAAATATCTTACAATTTTATATGTCAATTACTGTGTCTTTTTCCTTTTGAAAACTTAATGTGTATGTAACAAAAAGTTTTAAAAATACCAAAAAGGAAATATAAATAAATTATATCAAACCCTGCCATGTAGAGAGAGAGAACTACTGCTCACATTTTGGTGTCTTTTTAGTTGAGACTTGAAGGACAAAAAAGCCAATCTTGTCAAGCACTGGTCAGGGAGCATTGCAGAAAGACAGCTGTATATGCAACAGCCCTGAAGTAGGGAAGATCTTATGTTTCAGGAACCAAATGTGGGCCAGTGTGGCTGGAGTGAAGAGGATGTCAGTGGCATATGAGGTTGTGCAGTAAGAAGTGATCAGATCATGCAAGCCTTGTTAAGATTTTAAGATTTTTATTCTGTGTGCAGTAAAGAGTTTTAAGCAGCATGGTTGATGTAAATGGATTTAAACAGAAGTGAATGTATATATTTAGCAACTATCTGTCTCTTTGTATTTTACCAATAGCATTTCAAAAATCAAATATGATTGTTACATTTTTGATCAAACTCTTTTCAGTGCTTATCAAAATATACTATGTTAATAGCTTTCCTACTGTTGAAACATGCTAACATTCCCAGTATAAACTACTGAAACTGATTTTCTCATATTTTATCTAGATTTCTATAGTCATATTTATAAATGAGGTTTATCTATAGTCCTTTTCTGTATGTGTCATCTTTATCATCTTTTGGTATGATTTGGTTTGCATTAGATTCCATATTAAACTTGTGTTCATTTATTGTCACTTTCTAATATTTGGAATTTGTTGGAATTTCTTCAATAGCTTAAGATATAAATTTTAAGATATTCCATAGAATTGTTTTTCCAAATAAAAATAGCTTTTCTTTTTACTATACTGCAAACTATTGATTAAAGACAAAAACTTTACAGCGTGAATAATTCAAGCAATGCAGAAAGATCAAAATTAAAATTTAATTTAGCCAAGGCAATTAGTCAAGAAAAATTAAAAAAGGCATCGAGATTGGAAAAAGTAAAACCATATCTATTCATGGATGACATGATCTTGAATATAGAAAATCCTACTAAAAAACTACTAGAACTAATAAATGGAGTCAGAAAGGTTGCAGGATACCAGATCAATATAAGAAATCAATTGTATTTCTTTACACTTGCAACAAACAATTTGAAAACGAAATTAAGAGAACAATTCCGTTCACAATAACATCAAAAAGAAAAAGATCTGTAGGAATAAATTTAACAACAGAAATGCAAAATTTATACTCTGAAAAGTACAAACATCGTTGAAAGAAACTAAAGATCTAAATAAACAGAAAACAATTCCATGCTCAAGGATTGGAAGACTTAATATGGTTAAGATGGCAATAATCCCTGAATAGATCTACAGATTCAGTGCAATCCCTATCAGGATCCCAGCTGACTTCTTTGTAGAGCTCAACACAGGTTGATTCTAAAATCATATGGAATTGCAAGGGACCTAGAATGGCCAAAACAGTTTTGAAAAAACAAAAACAGACTGGAGGACTTCACTTCTCAATATCAAAACTTATTACAAAGCAACAGTAATGAAGAACAGAAATGTGGTACTGCCACAAGGATAGACATATAGACCAATGGAAGAGACCTGAGAGTCCAGAAATATATGCTATGTCTAATGTCAACCGATTTTTGACAAAGATATCAAGGTCATTCAACAAATAGTGCTGGGTCACCAGGATAGCTGCATGCCAAAGAGGTGGACTCTTGCTTCAGGATATATACAAAATTTAACTCAAAATGAATCAATGACCTGAAAATATGAGCTAAAACTATGAAACTCTGAGAAGAAAACATAGGCAAATCTTCATGACCTTGGATTTGACAAAGGGTTCTTAGATATGACAACAAAAGTATGAGCAATAAAAGAAAAAATAAGTAAATTGGACTTAATCAAAATAATAAATGTTTGTGCTTCAAATGACACCATCAAGAAAGTGAAAAGAAATCCCACAGAGTGGTAGAAAACATTCGCAAATTATATATCTGATAAGGGACTTGCATGTAGAATATATAAAGAATTCATACCTCAATAGTGAAAGAAAAATAACCCAATTAAAAATGGACAAAGATTCTGAAGACATTTCTCCAAGGATGATATATAAAGGGTCAGTAAGTGCACAAAAAGATGCTCAACGTCATTAGTCATCAGGGAAATGAAATAAAGGCCACAAGTAGATACTACTTCACACCCTCTAGCATGGATAGCATAAACAAGTCAGATGATAACAAGCATTTGCAAGGATGTAGAGAAATCAGAACGCTCGTATGCTGCTAGTGGGAATATAAGATGGTGCAGTCATTTCGGAAACAGTCTAGCAGTTCCTCAAAAGGCTAAACTTAGAGTTACCATATGATCCAGAAATTCCACTTTGAGGTATCTCCCAAGAGAAATGAAAATACATGTCTACACAAAAAGTGGTACATAAATGTTTATTGCAGCATTATAATATCCAAAAGGTGGAAACAGCCCATATGTCTGTCTCCTGTGCATGGATAAACAAAATGTCATATATCCCTACAATGGAATATTATTCAGGCATAAAAAAGAATGAAGTAGTGGTACATGCTACAACATGGATGAACCTTGAAAACATTATGCTCAGTGAAAGAAGTTAGTCACGAAAGATGACGTATTATAAGATTCCCTTCGTATGAAAGACCAGAATAGGAAAATCTATAGAGACAGAAAGTTAATTAGTGGTTGTTTAGGCCTGGGAGAAGGGTGGTGGGTAACAGGTGACAGCTGAAGAGTACAGGGTTTCTTCTTGAGGTGATGGAAATGTTCTAAAATTGACTGAAGTGATGGTTGCACATATCTGTGAATATACTAGAAACAAATGAAGTGTACACTTTACTATATGAATTGGATGATATGTGATTTATATTTCAATAAAGTGTCAAAAAAGAAGTCAACCAGGAAAAAAGTATATCTTGGAGTAGTAAAGAGTAGTTTGGATACTGCAGAAGATAGAATCAATTAATTGGAATATCAGTTTAAAACGTCCCCCAGAGCACAAAAGAAAAGAATAGCGAAGTAAAGATGATGAATGACAAGACAAACAATGGGATGTAATTTAGGAGAAACTGAGAGACGAGGCACTAGGGAATGCCATTCCTCTACTGGCAGTTCTTTCCTCTCCTCCCTGTGAGTGCTCATGCTCTTGAAGGTCTCCTGGCCATGGCAATGGCTCTCTTTCTGGGCCATCCTTCTCCTCAGTCCCCATTGCTCTCATAAAAGGGAACCATGGGATGAAAGCCGCAGTCAGTTCCTTCTGGCTCCAAGCCCTGGGGCAGTTCCTGGTGTATTTCAATTTGCTCTTCTCCCTGTCCCACTGACTGCTTTCATTCCCAGTCCCTGCTGTTCCTCACCTGCTGGTTTTCCAGGACCCTGTTGAAGACAATCACCTGCCAATTTTCTCCCCTGCAGTCCCTGGGGGGACTTTGTGCTGGATCCGCTGGCTCTTTTGGCACCTGACAGCTTGTTCCTCAATCCAAACCCATTTCTCCATGTCATGCAGTGATTTCCCTAAGTTCCTGGCCTATCATGTCATCTATTTCCCAGAGTTGTTTTCAGATTTTTAAATTACTTTTTACATTTCTTTGATCATTTTGAAGTGGTATATTCACAAAGGAGGGAAGTAAATATCCCTTATATTTTCTCCTATTAAATTGTTTCATTAAAAAAATGATGTGAGGACATTCTTCACAAGAATGGCCTTGAATGCAGGAAACACAATGAAAAATTGTCTTTTTCCCTCATCAAAACACCATAATACAACAACAAAATACAAACAAAAAATGCAAAAAAGGAAAAAATATTTGCCATGTATGTGATGGACAAAGGCTTAATATGCCAAATAGAGGAAGACCGAGTATAAGCCGATAATAAAATAACCAACCCCGCATAGGAAAATAGTAACAGACACAAACATGCAATTCACAAAAGAAGAAATTCAAAGTCAGTAAACATGTGAACAAACATATAGCTTCACTACTTATCAAAAAATGGGAGAAGCAGGCAATTTTATATTTGATGAAAGGAAATAGACACAGCTGTCTAGAGGACAACCTGACATTCAATATCATAAGCTCTTAAATAGGATATCCCTTTGAGCAATCTCAGTTTTAGGGATTTATCTTAAAATATAATCAGATAGAAACATATATATGTAGGCATAAGATGTTAAATAGGGCCTCGTTAAAAATGTAGTAATAGTTAAAGAAAGTGCACAATCCATACAATTAAAGGCACACAATGAAACCATTATAAATAGGTATATATTCCACATATATATGCTTTCATGATAATTGACAAATTAAGAGTGTAATTTATTCTTACCTAGTAAGATTGAGGGAGGGGAAATGGGGAGGCACAGCACTGAGCAAATGATTGGATTCGTTATGTCCACTAACAGAGTTGAATTCCCAGATATTCATTGTTTGTGATACGGTGGAAGGAAATTTTGAGTCAGAAGTTTGAGTCCATGTCCCAGCTTAACACATACAAGTGTTTTTTGAGAAAACAACTACTCTGTACTGAATACTTGGTTAGACAATGTGTTAAGTGCTTTATATATGTTAAGTACTATATTTATTTCACAAAACACCACTGTTTCTATTTTTCCATGTTATAGTTAAGACGGCCAAGACTTAGAAGGTTAATGAGTTTCCTAATGTTACTCAACAGGTAACTCATGGAGCTGGGATTTGACCTCCCTTTTCTGCCTTCTAATTCCATGCCTTAACGACTCTGCCACATGTTAGACAAGAGTAATGGTGCCTAGCTCACTGTGGGTTTAGAGAAGAGCTGAAATACTGGATGAGGAAGCAATTTTCCAACCTTAAACTGATGTGTAAATAGAAGGTGCTGTTTGGGGATCACAAAGGGAGTTCTATTCTTTACCATTTTACCATACCATTGACTATCTCCCAATCCCCTCCTGTGGGAAACCCTGCTCTCAGGACAAAGAGGCATCAGGGGCCCAAGTCTTGCCTTCATCCTGGCCCTGGCTCTGCCTACCATGCAGTCAGCAACAGCCTCAGCCCAGCTGTGTCTGTAGGGAATGATCCAGGATGTCCTAGGGAAGACTTGTTCGTGGCTGGTTCCTGGTACTGTCTACATGGGAGAGAGGAAATGTATCATTATGGACTTCCCATACAAAGGGTGTGAATGGGCCAGGTCAGGAGCTAGAAAATAAAAAAGACATGAAGATGAGCCTGGCTATCTCCCAGAAGACAAGTGCTATGACAATAAAGGGAGTTGGCATTGAAAGTGAATTCCCCATCATAGAAGGCATTTGAACACGCTGCTTGATATAGTGGGCTGAGCGATCATTTCAGAGCTGATTCAAGCTTCTGGTGGAGGTAGGTGATAGTTATGTGCTCTTTTAACCCTAACATTCAAATTGTAGAGTTATCATGTGGTACTCCTTTGAAATTTGAGTGGAAATGGGAGTGACTCTTAGCACAGGCTTTAGAGACATTTGTGTGTACAGTTTCCCACATCTCTTACTTGTTACTATATAATTCACCTGTGGTTCTACTCCATGAATGAGGTCATTTATTCTCTCAGTACTTAAGGGAAGGTTTTAGCTGAAGAGATTTGCCCAGGGTCACTGAGTGATTTGGTGGCAGGGATGAGGCTTTGACCAGGAGTTCCAAGCCATGTGTTTTCTCTCTGTTAGCCTAAAACAGGGAGGACATAGAAAACCTGGAACCAAGAGGTCAGCAAGGGGTAAGATGCTTGCCTCTTAGAAAAGCAAAGTGTTTCAATGAGAATGGGAACTGATGGGCTCATCCCAGAGACAACTCCAAGACCCACAGTGACCAGAGGGTGAAAAAGAGCACCATGGTGACTTCCTGAGTGACCCAAACCCTGGGCACACTTGCCACCACCTCTGTTTCTGCCATGGAGTCAAAGGTCTTCCATCTCCTTAGACCTCATCAGAAAGGACTTCCTTCTGCAGTCTGTTGCCTGGATTCAGGGTGCTCTGGGACATGTGCCTGACAGGAGGGAGGGTAAGAGGCAGGTAAGAGGGCTGGGAAAAGTCAGAGGACACCCAGAGGAATCAATACTTCTGCTTTCTCACCCTCAAAGCAGGCATCTCTTGCACTTTAGTGTGCATCAGAATCACCTGTGATGCTTTTGTTAGGCCCTGCCATTGAAACACTGGTTCAGTTCTGAGAACCAAGTCACTTTCAGCAAGCACCCAGTGATTCTGCTTATATGCTTTTGGAAGCCCTGCTCTGAGTCCATAAGAGTCAGCGGGTTCTGAACACTTGTGTGGTCAGACAGCGTTCGAGACACAAACCCCTGTGCAATGTGGCTGGGAGGAAAGGGGAGAATGTAGGGAGTATGAAAAAGGGGCTCCACATTTGACCTTGGAGAACTGGCCTCTTGTCCTCTGTTGCCCCAGCTATGTGGTCTTGAAGAGGTTCTACAACCTCCCTGAGCCTCCTCATCTCACCATGAAGCCTTTCTTGCAGGTTTGAGAGTCATGTGTAAAAGAGCTCATTGAAAATTGTAGAGTGCTGGAAAGATGGGAGGGATTGTTACATTACCTTTAAGTGCAAAGGAGTTAGATTATATGAAGACATTCAAAATGTGTGTGTTTGTGAGAGAGAAAAATGGAGAAGAAAGAAATAAAGAAGGGAGAATAGAGGGAGCATGAGCCAGAAATGTCCAGACCTTACCCACTGCTCTGTGCTGGCCCAGAGCTCTCTGGTTCTGCCACCTCCACTTTTATCCTATATAGGATGAAGTTTCAATCAGGGTGTAAAGGACACTAAGACATTGCTTTCTGAATTGGACTTGATGACTCATCCTGTTGACTAATGGTGGGAAGCAGGGCATTTGGTGCCTGGATAATCAGTCCCTACAAAAGAGGAGACAGAAGGTGAGGCTGTTTATGCCCTGATGAGGATAGTGGGTCTGAGAACTGATGGCTGGATCCTAAGCTCATAAAGAAAGAGGCTGAATTGGGACCACATCAGGCCTATTTATCAGTTTGGGAGAGGCCTTGGGGAGGCAATCCCAAGACAGCTTGTTGAGATGAGCCTGGATAATCGCTCCATTGTTGGTATCTATAAGCAATGGTCTTGGGAAATGTCTTGTTTACAAGGAGTAAACCAACTCCACCTTGGGAAGCATTCCTAAAAGGAGCTCTAGGAGTTAGATTAAGGCAGAAATAAAGAAGATGTCGCACATTGTGCAGCTTGGCTTTGAGTCATCAGAGGTCTGGAACATCTTAAGCGCTAAACTTGGATTAGGGTGATCCCAGATTGCTAGTGACTCCAAGTATGAAAGAAAAGAAAAAAAAGTCATATTTGGAGGAAAATAACATTACTTAGACCTCAAACATTTCTCTCAGTTATGTTTTCAAACACAATGTCAAGCACAAAACCAAAGATAGGCAGACACAAAAGGAAATAAGATACTGAAAGCAAGAAGCAACAGCTGAAAGGCATACGGGGCCTCCAGATAATATAACAATCAGACAGAATAAGAAATGACGATGCTTATAATGTTTTAGGACATAGAACAAGCGTGAAAATTTTGGCAAGACTTTTTACAAACTGAACAAACGTGAGTAACCAGCAGTCAGATAAAAAACATGTTACTACCCTTGCAGAAATCCTGCCATCTTCTCTAGTCATGTTCCTGCAAGGGCAGTGACTCCCATAGCTCCTCACAGCATAAATCAGTTTTACCCATTTTTGTACTATGTTGAAATGGAAGTATACCTTTTGTACTCTCTTTTTTTGTCCTCTTCTTTTACTCAACATTATATATGTGAGGTTCATCCACATTGTTGTATGTCTTTGTAGATTGATGGACATTTGTAGTTTCCAGTTTTTGGTTGTTATGAATAGTTCAGGTACACATTTATCTTGGGCACCCATAGATAGGAGTGGAATTTCTGGATGATAGGGCAGGTGATTTTTCAGTTTATAAGATAAGTTAAACAGTTTCCCATCATACTTGTAACAATTATCCTCCTTCTAGCAGTGTGTGAGAGTTACAATTGCTCCATATTCTTAACATGACTTTCTATCTTTCCATCCTTGTCATTTGAGCATTTTGGTAGTGTGTAGTGGTGTCTCACTGTGGTTTTAGTTTTCATTTCCCTGCTGACTAATGAAGTTAAGCACCTTTTCATATGGTTATTCTCCATATGTATATCCTCTTGTGTAATTTATCTATTCAAGTCTTGTGCCCATTTTTCTATTGGGTTATCTGTCTCTTTCACATTGATTTCTGGAGTTCTGTATGTATTCAGGTTATGAGTCCTTTGTCAGATGTATATAGTAATGTCTTCTTCAACTTTGTGGCTGACTTTCATTTAATTAATGATGAGTATTGAGAAACAGAAGATCTCAATTTTAAAATAGTCCCATTTATCAATTTTCATTTTATAATTAGTGCTTATTGTATCTTGTTTAAGAAATCTTTGCCAAGTCTTGCCAATATTCTCCTATACGTTTCTCTAAAGGATATATTGTTCTATCTTTCACATTTAGATCTGCTATCAATGTAGAATTGATTTTTATGTCATATGAAGGAGAGCTCAAGATACATTTTTCTTTCACAAGTATGGATATGCTGAGGTCCAGTCCCCATTATTGAAAAGACCGTCCTTCCCTACTGCATTGCACTGTAAATCTTTATCGTTGTCAAGTGTCTGTACATATGTGAATCTGTTTCTGGATTCTTTATTCTATTCTATTTGTCAGTTTGTCTATCCCTGCATCAATACTCCACTCCTTAATTACTATATCTTTCAATAGGATTGATATATAGTTTAATTCCTTTGTTCTTTTCTTCGGTATTTCCTTTGCTAATCCTGGCTCTGAATTTCCATATAAATTTTAGATTAGGCTTGTCAATTTCCTCAAAAAGACTTGCTGGGATTTTATTTTATTTATTTATTTTTTTAAAGATTGGCACCTGAGCTAAAAACTGTTGCCAATCTTCTTCTTCTTTTTTTTCTGTTTTATCTCCCCAAATGCCCCCCGTACATAGTTGTATATCTTAGTTGCAGGTCCTTCCAGTTGTGGCATGTGGGATGCCACCTCAATGTGGCCTGATGATCGGTGCTATGTCCATGCCCAGGATCCGAACCAGTGAAACCCTGGGCTGCCACAGTGGAGGTCGAGAACTTAACCACTCGGCCATGGGGCTGGCCCCCATGGGATTTTAATTTGTATTGCATGGAGGCTAGATTAATTTGGGGGAGAATGGTTATCTTTGTAATACTGAGTGTTCTAAATCATGAATGTGGTATATTTCTCATTTTTTTGGTTTTCTTTATCTCAAGCATAGTTATGTAGTCTTCAGTAGAGTTGTTTCCCATGTTCTGTTAGATTTATTCTTATATATTTGATGCTTTTTAAATGCCATGGCAAATGGTAATGTTTTGAAGATTTTGTTTCTACTTGTTTGTTGCCCATATGTAGAAATGCAATCGATTTTTACGTATTGATCTTGTCTCTGGTGATCTTGCTGGAGACAGCTATTGATTCCATTGGTTTGTCTGTAGATGCTTTTGCATCTTTTATGTTTACACTCAGGTTTGTAGATGATGAAATTTTTTTCCTCCTTTCCAATCCCTATATTTTAAATTTATTTTATTTTTTGACTTATTGCACTGACTAAGCTTTCTAGTACAATGTTGAATAAATGTAGTGATAAATGACTCTTGATCATCACTGATCTTGGAGGAAAACTTCGAATATTTCACCACTGCATATGTAAGCTCTGAATCAGGGATCAAGAGATTACAGCTCATGAGTCAACTCTACTCACCACTTATCTTTAAAATAAATTTTATTGGAACACAGCCAGGCCAATTCATTTACATAATGTCTGTGATTGCTTTCATGCTAGAATGGCATAATTACGAAGTTGTTTATTTTTAAATTTTTACTTAACTTTTATTAATTTTACTTTTAGTTCTACTAATTTTTGCTTTATATATTCTGGAATTATCCTTTCAGTCACATGCAGATTTAGAATAGTGATATCACCCTGCCAGATTAACCTCTTTTTAACTATAAAATATCCCTCTTTATCCCTAGTAATACTTATTGCCTTAAAAACATCTCCACTGTATATATTTTCTTTGATGATTATCTGCAGGGTACATCTTATCCCCTCCTGTAACCTTTCTGAGTCCTTACATTTAATGTGTGTCTTTTGCAAACAGCATATGGCTGGGTTTTGAATTTTTTATTCTGTTTGAAAAGTGTATCTTTATTTGGCATATTTAGCCTCTTAGGTTTTATGTAATTACTGATATATTTGGATTTATATCTGCCAACATACTTTTAAAAAAATATTTTTGGCCCATGTGTTTTATATTCTTTTTTCCCCCTTTCTTGTCTTCTTTTGGATTAGTCTAATATTTTAATTATCTATTTATCCTTATATATACTTCTTAGTTATATTTTATTTTGTTTTTCTCTTAGTGACTACTCCAGAGATTACAACATGCATCCATGACTTATTACAATAGAATACAAGTGAGGTTTTTTTTTTTTTTTTTACCATTTCTATGATTCTATTAGAATCTTAGACCATGTAAACCCCATTAACCACCCTTTCACCTTCACATTATTATTGTCATGGAATTTATTTCTACAAATATTTTAAACTTCACAAGACACTATAATTTTTGTTTGGTTGAGTTAATGTTCTGTTATATTTATTCATTTGCCTCCCCTTTTTGGTGTTTCATTCCAACCTGCGTTTCCAACCTGTGATCTTTTTCATCTTGCTTGCAACACCCCATTTAGTATTTAAACATTTTTTTTTTTGTGGAGGATTGAAATGAAAAATTCCTGCAGTTTTGTTTTTCAGAAAATTCCATTCATTTCTGAAGAGTATTTTTGTTGTGGACAGTCTTTATTATTTCAACAATTGAAAGATGGCATTGACACTGGCAAACAGTTAGTCATTGATGATTAAGTAGCTAGTAACTAAATTTTTTTTTTCCTTTTTGCAATTACTTATTCTAGCTTTTAGTTCTTCCCCCTCCCATTGTTAACTGTGCTGTTTAGGCAATACACTATCTGACTCGCACTAAGTTCCCATAGACAACATCTCCCTGGAGCCTGGGTCACCATGGTATTGGGTGTTTGAGCTGTTTTTCAGAAATTAGAACCCCTTGTCCACTTCAGGCTGGTTGAGATCACCAACCCATCAACTAGAGCCATGCAGATGTCTGATAAGTAAACTTTTGACCGTCAAGAGGCTAAAAACTCCACCCTCAGATCATGCTAATGCCGCCATTTTGTGAACACGCGTCTTATGAAGAGGCATGAAGTCTGACTACGTTTGCGAAGATCATCAATTACGTCACCTTTCATCACCTCCAATCATCTATCTCCACATTTAAGACCACCTTGGCCTGCTACCCCATAAATATCCCTGAGTCCCCATTTTCAGGGAAGTGGATTTGAGACTTATTCCCCCATTTCCTTACTTGGCTGCTTTGTGATTAAACCCTCTCTCTGCTGCAATCTTGTCATCTTGGTATTTGGCTTTCCAGGCGACAGGCAAAAATGAACCTGGTTTCATTCATTGCATTTTCTTTTGGTTTCCGTCATTTCTGTTCTGAAGGTAGCTGCCAGTCTAATTGTTACTCCTATGAAGGTAAAGTGCCCTTTCCCCCAGCTGCTTTTAAGATTTTTCTTTGTATTTGGTTTTAAGCAATTCTACTCTGATATGCCTATGTTTGGTTTTCTTTGAATTTATACTACTTGGAGCTTGCTGAGCCATCTAAATCTGTAGGTTTTTTTATTGGTTTGGAAAATTTTTGGTTATTTTCTTCTCAAATATTTCTCCTCTTACTCCGTTTTCTTTCTCCTGTCCTTCTGAGATTCCAATAACACATGTTAAACCTTCTGTGCATGTTCCATGTATGTTTTATGATCCCATTAGCTACTTTCCCTTTAACTTTTTGATTCAGTTGGGGGATTTCATATTGACATATCTTCTAGTTTATTAATCCTGTATCATGCTATGTCCAGTCTGCTGTTAAACTCATCCACTGAATTCTTAATTCTAGATATTCTATTTTTCACTTCTAGAATGTCCATTGTTTGCTTTTTATTTATGCCTTTTGCTGGTGAAAATTATACATTCTTTTATTATGTTCAGATATTAATCATTTGTGCTTTAAATTACTTGTCTGCCACCTCTAACATCAGGCTTGTCATTGCTTTTTCTTTTTCTCCACCACCTTCCTCCCTGCTCCTCCTCCTCTTCTTTTTTTGTTCTTCTCTTCATTACTTGACATATGATTTTGCCTCTTCCATATGTCTAGTAATTTTTGTTTTGGTATGCTGGCCATTATGAATACTAGGATTATGGTGGCTCCAGATGCTATTATCTTCTATGTGGGATGGTTCTACCTTTCCTGCTGTGCAGATATGGTGAATGAGCTGACAACTTCAATCCAGTCAGGGATTGATTTTGGTTTAGGGTTGGGTTGTAGTTTTAGGAAGACTAAGTTTGCTGTTTCTTAGGCTGTGTTCTTCTCAGGTTTTTGATTGCGACAGGATGAGTCTTGGTCTTCTCAGCTCTAAAAGATATTGGGAGATTCTCTTTAGAGGATTTTTATTTTTAAAAAAAATTTTTAAAAAGATTTTATTTTTCCTTTTTCTCCCCAAATCCCCCTGGTACATAGTTGTGTATTTTCAGTTGTGGGTCCTTCTAGTTGTGGCATGTGGGATGCCGCCTCAGCATGGCCTGATGAGCGGTGCCATGTCCTCGCCCAGAATCTGAATCGGTGAAACCTTGGGCCGCCAAAGTGGAGCGGGCAAACTTAACCACTCAGCCACGGGGCTGGCCCCTCTTTAGAGGTTTTTTGCTTAACTCTTTAGCATCTTTTTCCATGAAACTGAAAAATTTGGCAAATAATGTTGAGGGAAAGCTAGACTGTGTTTGAAAACTTCCTCCCTTGATGAGTCTTTGGTTCTTAGTCCGCAGGACATTTTGCTCTGCCTTTTAGAAGACTAAGCCTAGCTTCCTAGAATACCACCAGATTTAGCAAATGTCTTATGAGAAAAACCCTCCATGTCTTTGTGTCCCCTCAACTTTCCAATTGGTTACCCCAGCCCTGCATGGCTGTCACAAGCTTTGATGCTTTCTCTTTCCCCAGAAGAAATCCTCTGCCTCAGTCTGTGCCCAAGTTCATCAAATAGCCCCCAATAGAAAAATATCCAGTTGTACTCATCTCATGTAAGAACAGTTCTTCTCTTTCTGAAACTTTATATAGTTTTTGTTGCTTCTGCAACTCTCTGATGCCTTTAAAATATAATTTAAAAATTTATCTGATTTTAAAAAAATAATTGTTTTAGCAGGAACATTGCTTGCTGTGAGCTACTACATTCTATATGGAAGCAGATGTTTATCTGTTTTATTTCTAAAGACATTGGGGTCAGGAAATCTTAGTTTGGTTAAATCATTTAGTAGATATTTATAGGTGACCATATTTCTCTAATATATCCACTTTGAAACCCTGTTGCCACTACCTTAATTCAGGTCATCATCATCTCTTACCTTGGGGTGACTGATATAGCTTTCTAATCAAAAAATGATTTCCCTGCCTTCCTTATTTTTAATGCTAGTGTACTCTCCTCACTTTAATCTGAATTATCATCCTAAAAATTAAATCTAAACACATAATTGCCCTTAAAACCATTTAGAGATTTTTTGCTTAGGATGAAAGTGGCTCTCCTTACCACATCTTACAAGGACTTGCATGGCCAGGCTTCTGCCTCACTCTCTCACTCCACCCCTTGCATTCTCTCCACCACACAATATGTTACAGCCACACTGAACTTCCTTTAGTTTCTTTAGTGTGCCTTGTTCTCTTTAACTCTTAAATCTTTGTGTATGTTGTTTACTTTACTCAGAATACCATTTTCTTTCCATTTATCTCATAGAGATCCAGATACAGTTGCCAAATCTGGCTGGGAGAGATTAGAAAAGTCATTCTGAAGGAAGTAGCAATTGTATTGTGTTTAAGGAGTGATGTTGGATTTCAACATTAAGTGATGAGTGATGTGTGGAAATAACACAATTACTTTACTAAATGTAGCAGGATAAATTATTGGACTAAATAGTTGAATAAGTTTCTTTCTCTCTTTTCGGGATGATAGTCCTGAAGCAATGATTGAATGATACAGAACAATAGTTCATCACTCTTATGCACTTCAGAAGGCAAGTATTTCAGGGGTGAAATTAATGAAGAAGTCAGAGAAGGAAGAGATCTGGGCTGTGGCAGCCAAGGCAGCATTCCTGGTGGGACCAGGGCATGAACTTGCTTTCTCTGCTGCCTGTTCCCCTACCCAAAGGATGGCTAGTAATTATGAAGTGTCTGCTTTAAGCCTTCTAGGGGATTTATCCTCGGAAGGCAATGGAATTTACTTTGTTATCAGTGAGTTTTTTTCCAAGACTTAGGTTCCATTGGCTGCCACTGTCTCTCAGATCTAGGAAGACAGGATGAGAGAAGTGAGAATGGATGATGTAGACTCAGGTGATGACTAGAGAGGCTGCGTCACCCTGTGCCTATAATGAATAAAAAAGTGAAGGATCCTGGCCCAAGCCCTGAAGTCAACTTTGGACATACTTGGTAAGTTAGGCTGGAGAGTACATAACTTACGGTTCTTCCAACCTTAGAGTCCTGATTACTAAGGTTCTATGATTTTACTCTATGGCACTGTTCTTCAGGCAGTCTAAAAAAAACCCTGCTCAACACTTTGGAAATATCTTTTTTTAAAAGTTTTTTATTGAGATTATGATAGTTTACAACCCCGTGAAATTTCAGTTGTACATTATTGTTTGTCAGTCGTGTTGTAGGTGCACCACTTCACTCTTTGTGGAAATATCTTGATTAGTGTCTACTAGGTTTAATATCTTTATTTAAAGTAGTATTCGTAAGTATTTCATAACAAAGTCCTGTATATTTTGTAAGGAATTCTCAAAAGAGATTTCAAATTGACAGTAGCTTTGAGAAGTAGTCAGGGACAAGTTAGTATTGTTATTTTAAAACTGGAGAAAATAAGAGGTAGAGAAATGAAAGGAGTAGATAAAGTTCACATGGTTCCTCAATGGCAGCATTTGCAAGTGATGTCTGACTGACCTGGGTTCCATAATCAGGTATTTTACACAATAGATGGAGCCCAGGAAGGAAAACTCCTGAGGAGTCAAGGATACATCCTTCTCCTCACTAACACATAACAACACATCTTTCTTTCCTCTGTCCAAGTGTGAAATGTGTTTTCACACATCCACTTGCCTGGCTTAAACCTCATGATCTTTAAACTTCCACATGAGTCTCGTTTCTTCCCACATCAATGCTGATATTGTGTGGGCTGAATTTTAAGGAAAAAATGACAGCATTGTTGTCTGGGTAGATTAGCATTAAGCCATAGAACAAGGTGGCGGGAAATGGGGTAATATTCTGACCTGGAGTAGGAAATTTTGGTCAGTCGGCAGTTTGCTATCTGGAAATAAATACAAAGGATTTAAAAAAGAGAGATCTTGACTTGGAAGGGCTCAATGTTAATGGATGTTTCAACTTCCAATATATATATATATATATGTTTTTTTTTAAAGATTGGCACCTGGGCTAACAACTGTTGCCAATCTTCCTTTTTTTTTTTTTTAAGGATTGGCACCTGGGCTATCAACTGTTGCCAATCTTTTTTTTTTTTCTTTCTGCTTTATCTCCACAACCCCCCCTGTACACAGTTGTATATCTTAGTTGCAGGTCCTTCTAGTTGTGGGATGTGGGATGCCGCCTCAACATGGCCTGACTAGCGGTGCCATGTCCGCGCCCAGGATCCGAACCCTGGGCCGCCACAGTGGAGCGCGCAAACTTAACCACTCGGCCACGGAGCCGGCCCCCTCAACTTCCAATATTTTTGATGTCTGTTGAAACAATTCAGTATTCTCTTAGGTAGTATAATTTTTTTCTTTTGAACCACACATGGTTTTAGAATGTTGGTGTTCAGCAGAGAACAAGATAGAACATTTCTCTATCTTTAAAGCCTAAGAAACAGCAAATAATTCATATTTAATGATCTTCAGGATGAGTTCTTATGAGAAGGAATGGAGTAGGGTAGAGGAAGCACATTTCAGGTAATGGAAGCATGATGTGATATGATGGGTGAGAGCAGGATGCCTTCGAGAAAATGAGAGATATCCGGTATGAGAAAATTCATCTGATGAAATAAGGGTCTTGTGGGCCATATTTACCATTTTGAACTTTATCTTAAATGGAAGGGGAAAACTCTTCAATTGCAATAGTGATATGAGCAGGTTTGAGTTATAAAAAGAATGATTCTGGAGAAAGTTAATGGGTTGGAAGGGACCAAAAGAGGATGCAGTTTCGGAAAGCAAATCTGTAGCAAATGTTCAGGTAAGAAAAGTAGGTATCCTGAGTGGTCGCTGTGGGATGTAGAAACGGGAAGATATTCACAAAGTGGAAATGATATAGGAAATGAATGAGGGGAGTGAAGTGAGGGAGGAGTCAAGAATGGCTCTCAGGGTTCTTGTTTAAGTACATTTTTCATGGTACTGCCAATCACTGAGCTAGAGAATAATGGTTGTGAAGCACATATGGGGCAGGGAAGACATTAAAGTAAATATCAGAAGGATTGATTTTGGAGTGACAGTGAAACATGCAAGTAATATGGTCATCAGAGAGCTGAACACCCAGGTTTGTAGCTCAGACGAGTGGTGTGGGTGGAAGAAATACATTTGGGATTCACTGGCATGTTTAGCGAAAGTGTAGAAGGACAATACTCTGAGGAACTCCAATATTCAAATGATGACTGGACAGAAGGAGCTCTCTAAGGACCATGTGGAAGCATTGCAAGGGAGGCAGGAAAAAACAGGAAGGTGGTGTCACCACAGCCAAGAGATGGGGGAGTTCTATGAAGAAAGAAGTGGTCATTAGTGTTAAATGTGATATGTTATTGGATTCAGAGCCCTGGGAAGAGTCTTTTGGGCAAAGAAAATATCTTTTTCTCTAAAATGGTAACAATTGGGATTTTTACATTATTTAATTCAGTGGTTATAGTAACATCGATAATGAAGTATTATTCTAAGTCAGCGGCTTAAAAAATTTTTTTAAAGCCATCAAACATTTTGTTCAAACAAAACCCCAAGCTAAAGGCTAATATGAAAATGTGATGATCACAGAGCTGTGGATGAGGTAGAGTTGGCGACAGGGAACCAGTCTGCTCAGCATCCTTCTTTTCCTCTTGTCAGGTGGAATTGAAATTTGAAAATAAGATTTATATGTCAACGTCTATTATCCATATCAGTTGAGGAATTATCTTATTAAAACATCACTGTAATCGTTGCTTTCCCTGCTCAAGAATCCTCAGTGATGCTCTCAAATGAAGAAAGAATAAAATCCAACCTTTTTGTCTCACAGTGTGCAGAAGCTCCTGGAGTTCTCTACTTCCAGTACACGGGAAATTGTTTTGAGTGTTCCCAGATCCCAGAAATAACCTGTCAAATCATACCAAATAACACATAGAGTCTAAAATAACACTAACATATAATAAAAGCAGGAATGATATGATAAATACACAACCTATATAAAGTAGAAATAACGTATGTATAGCGTAGTTTCATTTACCAGAAGCAGGGAGACAGCAAGCATGCTGGAAGGCGGAGAAGTGGTGGTGGTGATGACGGTGTGTTAGGCTGAGTCATCAGAGGTTGGGGTGGTGGGAGGTCCAGGAGACTGGAGTGTAGAAGAGAGAGGAGGCGGGTCATCTGTTAACATCTCATCCTTGTCTGAATCCAACAGGACAGGCAGATCACTAACGTCTCCACCTTCTTCTATGTCTGCCAGCCCCGAGATTGAAGGTCTAGGTTCGTTGTCTTCTGTGGCTGATGTGGAAGTCTTGAAATACAGCAGGTATGCTTGACTGCTTAGCTTCTGTAACAACTGGCTTCAAAACAAATGCTGAATGATAATTTTGCTCCTTGTGAAAGCAAAAATCCTCTTTGGATTTCTTTCCTTAGTAAAAAGTTACTAATATAGGTCTTTCTAAAAGTGAAGTGGCACAAAGAAAACTTTCAGACAGCGGTGGAAACTGGTATACCTTGCTCTTCACTGTTGAGTAAAAGCATCTTCTATTTCCCGCTTTCCATCCATATGCTCACATCGTTCCATCCTCTAATTTTTATTTTATTTTTTGGACCCAGGTCAGAGCAATCTTTCTTTAAAAGAGATAATAAAAAGCAAACACTTGTTTTTTTTTTTTTTACTTTTTCTTAAGAGTATGATAGTTTACAATCTTGTGAAATTTCAGTTGTACATTATTGTCTGTCAGTCATGTTGTAGGTGCACCACTTCACCATTTGTGCCCACTCCCACCCCCCCTTTCCCCTGGTAACCACTAATCTATTCTCTTTGTCCACATGTTTAACTTCCACATATGAGTGGAGTCATACAGAGATTGTCTTTCTCTATCTGGCTTATTTCACTTAACATAATACCCTCAAGATCCATCCGTGTTGTTGTGAATGGGATGATTTTATCCTTTTTATGGCTGAGGTAGTATTCCATCGTATATATACACATTATATCTTCTTTATCCAATCATCAGTTGATGGGCACTTAGGTTGCTTCCATGTCTTGGCTATTGTAAATAATGCTGCAATGAACATAGGGGTGCATGGGACTTTTGGAATTGCTGATTTCGTGTTCTTTGGAGAGATACTTTTGGGTTCTTTTTTATGTGTCAGGAACTTTCTCATTTTGTTAATCTACCACCTCTGTGATGTTGGTTCTATTGTTATCCCTATCAAAGTGATAGAAAGGTTAATTTACTGTCCAGCATCACACAAGGAGGAAGTGGTGTAGTTAAGATTTGAACCCAGGTACTTTGGCTTCACAGCCCAAGATCCTCACGACTACATGATGCTCCGTCTTGAGACTCTAGAATCTTACTCCCCTCTCTGATAACAGTGTATTCTGTTCAGTTCCAATCACTTGTCAGTCATTCATGCTAATTTCCCTCCTATCTTCTTCATGTTTTTCATTGTGATATTGAATTATGATTTTCTTCATATACAATTGGAAATTATAGAACAGGAGTTGTTAAGACATATTCCTGGGGGGCCAAGCAGGTGATGTAGATGAGTGTAAAGTGAGCGAGATTTCAGGAAAATCAACTGCAGGAATAAGGTCAAAGA
Source organism: Equus quagga (assembly GCF_021613505.1). Taxonomy (NCBI): domain Eukaryota; kingdom Metazoa; phylum Chordata; class Mammalia; order Perissodactyla; family Equidae; genus Equus; species Equus quagga. Next base: position 70,446,537 of record NC_060277.1, on the reverse strand, counting down.
TATTTTATTGTATTAATATATGGAGTATGCCTCTAACATAATTCAAAAATATATGCTACTGGAGATAACATTTTAACTTTGAGATGGAATAAATTCTAATCGAAAAACCAAAATACTTAATCATTAAATATATTATTGTATTTTGTTACTCCTTTGATTTGGAAGCAAAACCTGGCACTTTTTCTTCCGACCAAGAGGTCAGTGTGAAGTCATTCGTTTTTTCTTGAGTTATTTAGTAGAGAATTCAGGCTTGGGCCCAATAACTGAGTGATATTTAGATTTTTTTCTGTTTAATATAGGCTTCAGCTGTTGACAAATGCACGCACTTTGAATTTGGATCAAATATTTGCACAAACATTTTTGTATTTAGGGTTGGTTTTCCGGAGATACAAGTAGAATTCTGATACTACAAAGCTGTCATATTGTTTTCAGTATCATATTGCAATGTATTTCATTGACTTAATATTTTGCTCTTCATTTACACCACCAATACTAATTGAGAAAGGTGAACTAAAGTGTTCATATAACATATCATGTTATTTTGTTGTCAAAAATAAAAAATAAGTGAACCTTTAAAAAAAGGTCAGGGGCTGGCCCAGTGGTGTAGTGGTTAAGTTTGCGTACTCTGCTTCGGTGATCTGGGGTTCGCAGGTTCGGATCCTGGGCGAAGACCTAGCACTGCTCATCAAGCCACGCTGTGGGGACGTACCACACAAAACAGAGGAATGTTGGAACAGATGTTAGCTCAGCGACAACCTTTCTCAAGCAGAAAGAGGAAGATTGGCAACAAATGTTAGCTCAGGGCCAATCTTCCTCACCAAAAAGGAAAAAAGAGAATTCATCCTTCAACTCCATAACTTTAAAAAAAATATATTGATTTTCTATCGAGATATAACATACATAAAGTCACACAAGTTGTAAGTGTAAGACTCAATACATTTTCATCAAGTGACCCCCCCCCTTGTAATTACCAGGTCAAAACTGAGAACATCACAGCCCCCCAAGATCCTTCCTTTGGTCCTTTCCCAGTCAAAGAGAACCACTATTCTGGCTTGAAGGGTATTGAACAGCTTTGCCCAAACAGCCTCTCATAGTTTCTCATAGTATTCTCTTATAATCCTTTGTGCTTCTGTGGTATCTGTTGTAATTTCTCCTCTTTCATTTCTAATTTTATTTATTTGAGCCTTCTCAAAGAACTAGCTCTTAGTTTCATTGACCTTATTATTTTTTAGTCTCTATTTCATTTATTTCTGCTCTAATTTTTATTATTTTCATCCTTCTGTTGACTTTGGGCTTTGTTTCTTCTTCTTTTTCTAGTTCTGTTTGATGTAGTATAAGATTTCTTTTTATTTATTTATTTTAAATTTTTTTATTGCAGTAACATTGGATCATGACATTATATAGCTTTCAGATGTACATCATAATATATTTTGAATTCTGTGTAGATTACATCATGTTCACCACCCAAAAACTAATTACAGTCCATCACCACACATGTGAGCCTAATCACCCCTTTTGCCCTCCCCCTCCCCCCTTTCCTTATGGTAACCACCAATCCAATCTCTGTTGCTATGTGTTTGTTTGTTGTTGTTATTATCTTCTTCTTATGAGTGAGGTCATATGGTATGTAACTTTCTCCCTCTGACTTATTTCACTCAGCATAATATCCTCAAGGTCCATCCATGTTGTCACAAGTGCCCTCACTCTGGTCAGAATGGCTATAATAACAAGATGGGAAACAAGTGTTGGAGAAGATGTGGAGAGAAGCGAACCCTTGTACACTGCTGGTGGATTAGACAGGAACTGTGTTTTCTGTTCCCACCCTGTCTGCTGGTAGTGGTGCTGTTCATGTGAGTTGGCTGCAGCCACTTGGCAGGTTGCACTCACTTGGACAGGGCCTCTGCTCAGCAGGGTTGTAGGCAGATCATGCTTGATGGGTGTTGTGCTGCACTTGGCAGGTGGATCTAGCTGAGCTGCCATGCTAGGTGGGAGGGGTACTTTCCTGTAGGCCAGTGCTGCGCTTGTGGGCAGGTCAGTCAAGATGTTGTGCTTGGTGGGTGGGGTGATTTGGTGTGAGCTGAGCTACCACAACTTGACAGGTTGCACTTGTGCAGGCGGGGAGCCTTAATGCAGGCTGGTGCTGCGCTCAGTGGGCAGGGCACCTTTGTGGGAGCTGAGCTGCCTCCACTTGGTGGGGAGTGTTAGCATGGGTGGGGTTGCTGTGGCAAGGTCAACTCCATAATTTTATATATGTAGATAGGTGATTAATTTTTGTAAATATATTTTATCTGTGGTCAGTAGTTTGTATTATTCTTTGCCAAATTAAGTTTTCAAAGGCACAGTTTTTTTTTAAAGGAATCAGTCAATTGAATGATATGTGTTTCTGCAATTATTTGTGAATGCATTTGCAGAGAAATATTCAGAGTGTTTACGTGATTTGCAATGTCAAACCAAGATCACGTATTTAATCAAATCTTCACAAGTGATATGCTTTTTTTGGTTAAATGTTATTTCATGACATGAGTAACTCACTTTCTTTAAACATTTCCAAAGCCTTTTTGGCCTCAAGCCTGACCTCCATGTAGTACCAAAGGCTACCACCTTGTATATCTAAGTTATTAAGCAGAGCACTGGATGAATGGCTCAATTCTTGGGAGCACATTCAGTTCATAATATTAATCACTATTTCATGATGCATTTTACTTTTGACTTTTCAGCATTGGAAAAATATTGCAATAAATGAACTCATTCAGTGCCATGCAAAATAGTGCCACTTTGGATTTAATTTTTTGAAACAAGTTTGATGTTATTACCATTATGACTGGAATACAGTTTGTAGTTAGAATTACTAATTTTGTCCAGCTAACATTAAAATTTTGAAGTTATTTTTTTCCCAACAAAAATATAACTAGTTTTTTGATACTGAGCCTGTTAGGAGAATCTCATCCAAAATTCTTTTGAAGGATCAAAATTTTCATCAACATTACAATAATGGTGAACTGGGTTGTATTATTTATGTCTATATTCTCATGGAGCAACAGACGTGAATGGTTGTTTGTGTTGGAAGCACATAATTTTGCTAAACCCAGAGACTTCAATTATATACTCAAAATCTCTAAAAGGTTTGATGCCTAGTTAGTTATTTCACTTAATACAATAGCATTCACAATATCATTGTTCATTTTCTAATCATACTGAAAAATAAGCTGTCTAAAAGTTACAGTCTTATTTTATGCTTGTTAAATTTTTATTTCCTAACTTTTCTATACACTGATCATTGTAAGATTTGTTTATTGTAAAATAATTTTGACACAGGTGCACTTTGCTTGCTTATTAAACATGTTAGAATACTGTATATTTCTAGAAAGAAACATTCTTTCTTACTTTTTCCATTTTTGTTATCTACATGAATCCACTAAATCTTACTTTCCTTTGAGAAAAACAATATGAAAAGGGCAATGATAAATGCTGGAGACTCTGGTGAACTGGAGAGTTTATGCCCTCTCTAAAGGGACAAGTTGCTACTCAGCTACAGAAGGTTGCTCTCATGTGGGAATGCAGACCCAGGATCACGATATCTCCCAGATATTTGGCCCCATGTCTGACTTTTATTAGCACAGATGGCCACCATCTTGTGTATGCAATTTTTGTTAAGCAAATCATTGGACAACTGGTCCAATTCTTGAGAGTACATTTGGTTAAACTACATATTTGGATTAAACCATAATTACTAAACTATAAACTATGCATTTGGATTTTTGTAACAACATTTCCATTTCTAGTACTGACAACAGTGAATATAAAAGGTAATACTCTTCAGGTCAAATAAAACATGCTTGCCCTCTGGATGCAGCCTTTGACAGAACTGCCAATAATCCTGGGCAAGAATCTACTTTGATCTACTTTGGTCCTGTTGACATTTTGGGCTAGATAATTCTTTGCTGTGGGAGGCTGTCCTGTGCACTGTAGGATGTTTAGCAACATCCCTGGCCTCAACCCACTTATGCCGGTAACATTATTCCCTCATATCAGCTGTGGCAACCAAAAGTGTCTTCAGACATTGAGAAATGGCCTCAGGTAGGGGTGGGGTGCATAATCATCCCCCAGTTGAGGACCACTGATTCAGAGAGCTCTTACAAATCACAAACACACATTGGTGCCTCCTTCACTGGAGATCTGGAACTCAACTCTGGCACAATATAATCCACAACCAGAAATACCACTCTTGCAACTGCATTTGGGCCCCTGGGAAAGACTTGTTCACTTTGCTTGCCCAAGGTCTTGCAAACAAAATGCAACTACATCTTAATGTTGTAAAGTCAAGTGGGTTGTGCTTCTGCTGATGTTGGTGATGGACACTACTTCAGAGTGTGGGGAGGGTTGGAGTAGTGTAGGCTCTCAGATCAGAGAAAAGACAACTTGTTAAATTCTCCTTTTCATATTGCATGTGTACAATAGATTCTTGCATGAATGAAGTGTTGTTTCTCATAGTGCTGAGCGTCCTTATTTCTCTCAGTTCAGTATCCATAATGGTTGTATGTGGCCATTGAGAAACATTTTAAAATATTAAATAATTTATATTACCTATAATATTTATGCATGTAGGCCAATGTAACATGTATGAAATATGATTCTGACACTTTACGTTGGCAACTAGGTGAGCCTTGAATGCTAAATTTGAAAATAGTTTTATTTTTCAATAATACATAATAAAATTTAATTAAAATTTTGAGATAAAAAATCAGCTTTCTTTAATTTCAGTAAAAATTTTATGTTCATTTTTTATAATTTCATTTTGCTTTAAAACATAATTTTAATACTAAAAGAACTTTTTGTAATTATATGAAAAATAATTATAATTTTTTCATTTTCATTTATTTTAATTTACAGTTTTAGCAAAATTTCATACTTAAACACAATTATATTTTATTTTAATTTTAAAAAAGACTTTATTGAGATATGTTTGACATATAAGAAGCTCTGCATATTTAATGCACAGTTTGATGAGTTTGGGAACAAGTATATACCCATGAAACCGTCACTACTATAGATGTATCCACAGACAAGGCTACTATCATAGAGAAGGCCAGAGACATACCCATCACCTCCAAGTTCCTCCTGCTCCCTTTATTCTTATTATTGTTATTGTTTTTTGTGATAAGAATGTTTGACACAAAATTTCCTTCCTAGAAAACTTTAAGTATGAAATATAGTATTGTTATCTACAGGCACTATACTGGATAGTAGATCTCTAGAACTCATTTATCTTGCATAACTAAAACTTTGTACCCTTTGAACATCACTTCCCCCACTCCATCCCCTTGGTAACCACTATTCCACTCTCTGCCTCTATGAATTTCACTATTTTAGATTCTACGTATAAGTGAGATCATACAGTATTTGTCTTTCTGTATTTGGCTTATTTCACTTAGCATAATGTCCTCCAGGTCCACCTGTGTTGTTGAAAATGGCAGGATTTCCTTCTTTATTAAGGGTGAATAGTATTCCATTGTACGTATATATCATATTTCTTTATTCATTCATCTGTGGATGGACATCTAGTTTGTTTCCTTATCTTGGATATTGTGAATAATATTGCAATGGATATAGGAGTACAGGTGTCATTTCAAGATCCTGATTTTAATTTCTTTGGATGTGTACCCAGAAACAAGATTGCTGAATCATAGTATAGTTCTATTTTTAATTTTTTGAGGAACCTCCATATTGTTTTCTATAATGACCTTACCAATTTTTATCCCCATCAGCAGTATAAAAGGGTTTCCTTTTTTCCACATCCTTGCCAAGACTTATCATCTTTATTTTTGATAATAGCCATCCTAACAGGCATGAAGTGCTAGCTTATTGTGGTTTTTATTTGCATTTTTTGGATGATTAATGATGTCGAGCATCTTTTCATATACCTATTGGCCATTTGTATGTTTTCTTTGGAGAAATGCCTATTCAGGTCCTTTCGCCATTTTTTAATTGGGTTACTTTTTGTCGTTGTTGGGTTGTTGGAATTCCTTTCATATTTTGGATATTAACCCTTTGTCAGATATGTGGTTTAAAAATATTTTCTCCCATTCCATTGGCTGCCTTTTCATTTTGTTGATGGTTTCTTTTGCTGTGCTGAAGGTTTTTAGCTGGATGTAATCCTACTTGCTTATTTTTTCTCGTGCTTTTGATGTCATAGCCAAGAAATCATTGCCAAGACCACTGTCAAGGAACCTTTCCCCTACGTTTTCTTGAATTGTTTTGGTTTCAGGTCTTATATCTAAGTCTTTATTCATTTTGAGTTGATTTTTGCGTATGGGTCCAATTTCTTTTCTTTATATGCAGATATCCAGTTCGTTGTAACATCAAAAACTTAAGAGACTATCTTTTCCCCATTTTGTATTCTTGGTGTCTTTGTCGAAGAGTAGTTGATCATTTATGTGTGGTTTCATTTCTATGCTCTCTATTCTGTTCTGTTGGTCTGTGTGCCTGGTTTTATGACAGTATCATATTGTTTTGATTACTGTAGCATTGTAATATAATTTGAAATAAGAAAATGTGATGCCTCCAGCTTTGTTCTTCTTTCTCAAGATTGCTTTAGCTATTCAGGGTCTTTTGTGGTTCCATATGAACTTTAGAGTTGTTTTTTTCTATTTCTGTGAAAAATCAATAGGAATTTTTAAAAATTAAGTCTTTGTTTTTCTGAGCAGTTTTATGTTTACAGAAATATTAAGGAAAGGCACAGAGATTTTCCACATATCCCTGGACCCTACACATGCATAGCATCCCCCATGATCAATATCCCAACCAGAGTGGTGAATTTGTTACAATTGATGAACCTACATTGACACATCATTATCACCCAAAGTCCATAGTTTACGTTACAGTTCACTCTTGGTGTTGTACATTCTATGGATCTGGGCAAATGTACAATGACATTTATGCATCATTATGGTATCACATGGAGTATTTTCACTGCTCTAAAAGTCTTCTGTGTTCTGCCCATTCATCCTTACCCTCCTCCCAACTCCTCGAAACCACTGATATTTTTACTGTTTCCATAGTTTTGCCTTTTCCAGAATGTCATATAGTTGGAATCATGCAGTATATAGCCTTTTCAGATTCCTTTCTCGCAGTTAATAATATGCATTTAAGGTTCCTCCATGTCTTTTCATGATTGATAGCTCATTTGTTTTTAGTGCTGAATAATATGCCATTGTCCGGACGTGCCACAATTTATCCATTCACCTGGTAAAGGACATTTTGGCTGTTATGAACATAGCTGCTATAAATATCCATTTGCAGGTTTTTGTGTGGACACAAGGTTTCAGCTCCTTAGAGTAAGTACCAAAGAACATGATTACTGGATCACATGTTAAGAATATGTTAGTTTTGTACAAATCCACCAAACTGTCTTCCGAAGTGGCTGGGCCATTTTACATGCCCACCAGCAGTGAATGAAAGTTCCTGTTTCTCCACATCCTTGCTAGCATTTGGTATTGTCAGTGCTCTAGGTATTGGCCACTCTAGTATGTACGTAGTGACATCTCATTATTGTTTTAATTTGCATTTCCCCGATATCATATTATTTGGAGCATCTTTTCATATGCTTTTTTTGCCACCTGTATGTCTTCTTTGGTGAGGTATCTGTTACAATCTTTGGCTCATTTTATAATCAGTTTGTTTGTTTTCTTATTGTTCAGTTTTAAGTGTTATTTGTATATTTTGCCTAACGGTCTTTTCTCAGATATGTCTTTTGCAAATATTTTCTTCCAGTCTGGTTTGTCTTCTCATTCTTTTGACATTGTCTTTTGCAGAGCAGAAGTTATTAATTTTAGTGAAGTCCAGCTTATCAATTATTTCTTTCATGGATCATGGCTTTGGTGTTGTATCTAAAAAATTATTGCCATATCCAAGATCATCTAGGTTCTCACCTATGTTATCTTTTAGGTCTTTTATAGTTTTGAGTTTTGTACTTAGGTCTCTGATACATTTTTAATTCGTTTTTATGAAGGATGTAAGGTCTGTGTCTAGATTCATTTTTTTGCATGTGAATGTCCAGTTGTTCTAGCACCATTTGTTGAAAAACTATCTTTGTTCCAGTGTATTATCTTTGCTTCTTTGTTAAAGATCAGTTGACTATATTTATGTGGGTCTATTCTTGGACTGTGTGTTCTATTCCTTTATTTGTCTATTCTTTTCCAATACCACTGTCTTGATTACTGAAGCTTTATAGCAAGTCTTGACGTTCCATAGTATCAGTGCTCCAACTTTTTCTTCTACTTCAACATTATGTTGACTCTTTTGAGTCTTTTGCCTCCCCATACAAACTTTGGAAACTGTTGATATCTACAAAATAAGTTGATAGGATTTTCATTGCACTTGAATTGAATTTATAGATTAAATTGGGAAGAACTGACATCTTGACAATATTGGGCCTTTCTATCCAGTAACATGGCTGAGATACTGTGATTTATGATAAATATACATTTGGTCCTCCCGTTTCTGACATAGGGCTCCTAAAACCTCTGGAATTTCCTCAGTGGCAAGAGTGATAAAGGTGTCCTGATATTCATAACAGATCCCTTTCAACCACATCTGAGTTTATGTTAATGAAGTGACCTTTGGAAAGTAAGGTTGGGGCTGATTGCCAGGGGAACCAATCATGTGATTGGAGGGTTGGAACTTTCAGTCTCATCACCTTCCCCAACCTCTGGAAAGGGGCGAGGGGCTGGAGGTCAAATCAATAGCCAATGGCCAATGATTTAATCAATCATGCCTATGTAATGAAGCTTGCATAAAAACCCAGATGGATGGAGTTCAGAGAGCTTCTGGGTTGGTGATACATGAAGATTTGGGGAGGGTGGTGCATTCAGAGAAGGCATAGAAGCTCCATGCTCACTCCCACCTACTTTGCCATAAGCATCTCTTCCATCTGGCTGTTCTTGAGTTTTATCTTTTATAATAAACTGGTAATCTAGTAAGTAAACTGTTTCTCTGAGTTCTGTGAACCGACCTAGTAAATTAATCAAAACCAAAGATGTGATTGTTAGAACCCCGAAACTGTAATTGGTCAGTCAGAAGCACAGGTGACTGGACTTGTGATTGGTGTCTGAAGCTTAGGAGGGCAGTCTTGTAGGACTGAGCCCTTAACCTGTGGTATCTCATTCTATCTCTAGGTAGAGAGCATCAGATTGAGTTGAATTGGAGGACACTCAACTGGTGTTGGAGAATTGTTTGGTTGTGTGGAAAAAACACACACATTGGAATTGATATCAGAATCATAGAACCTAAGTAGTGATTGGGGCTCACAATTACCTCCTTTCTGTCTACTGCCTCCACTACCACTTCTGTTCATGAGTGTGTATTGATGGACAGTTTTGTTTTGAGGGAGTGAAGAAAAGATTTGAGGTGAAGAGCCACAGAAATAAAGCACAGGGTGAGTTTCCCAAGGTCAAAGTCTGACTTCTCTCACAAAAAAGTAATACAGGAAAAAAGCAAGAGAGGTAGTATTGCTTTGAGGCCCACCCAAAGGACAAAAATCTTCCTAGACCAAAAGAGAGGAATCTCTTGTCATTTCTACCTGAACATCGGATGCTGTGTCCAGAGGGACTGTCGGTCAGAATTGTAGCAGTGGGAACTGTGCCTGCAGAGCACCAGGAAAGGGGCAGCATCACCTAGGGTATCTGCAGTTGGAGGAGTGCAATGTGTCTTCTATAAATGGCTTACAGGCAGCAGGCTCCTTAAAGAAGTTCAGTGTTCAGAAGAATATGAGTGGGTTTGCACTAGAGAATATGAGAAACTCCGCTAGGCTATGTCTGCGGTATATTTGGGTAAGGCTGGGACTGTGGTCCTGTGTCAGGCAAGTTGAAGACTTTGCTCCTGCAAACTTCTAGTCTTAGTGTTAGTGTGATCTTATTTATTTCCAAGGCTGGTGAGGTCTGGGGGACATTGGGTTACACATCCATGTCTTTTCTTTACCACAAACCAGTAAACCCCTTCTGAGCTGGATCTGTGTCCTAATCACTCCTGTATCGCCCATAGGATAATGCCTTGCACATGGTGAAGGACATTCCCAGTCTCCACTTCAGCCCCCTTTCCAAAATTACCCTCATGTCAACCTCTGGAAGACTTTCCCTAGGAGAAGTCTTCCCAGTGCTCCGTGCATGTCTTTGTTCCTCAGGCTGTAGATGAAAGGGTTCATCATGGGGGTCACCACAGCATACATCACTGTGGCTACTGAGTCTTTCATGGAGTAGGTGTGGAGGGGCTGCAGATATACCATACAGAGAGTCCCATAGAAGAGGGAGACCACAGCCAGATGGGAGGCACAGGTGGAGAAGGCTTTATACTTGCTAGAGGCTGAGGGTATTTGGAGGATGGCTTTGACAATCCAGACATAGGACATGATCATGAACCCTAAGGGGGTGAGGAAGATGAAGGATCCTGTGGCAATTAGCACTGTGTGATTGACTTGGGTGTTGGAACATGCGAGCCTCAGCAGGACATACATCTCACAGAAGATGTAGTGGATCTTCCGGGACCCACAGAAGGTCACTCTGGTCATAAGGAGGGTGTGGATGAGGCCATAGAGGACAGAGAACGCCCAACACAAGGCGAGGAGCAAAATACAGAGCCTAGAGCTCATGGCCGTGGTATAGTGGAGGGGGCGGCAGATGGCCACATAGCGGTCATACGCCATCGTGGCTAGGATGAGGTTGTCCAGGGCCACCAGGGAGACCAAAAAGTAGAGCTGTGTCAGACACCCTGCATAGGAGATGGCTTTGTTCTGGGACTGAATGTTCACCAGCATCTTGGGGATTGTGTTGGTGACAAAGAAGAGGTCGGTAAAGGAAAGGTTGGCCAAGAAGAAGTACATGGGAGTGTGCAGGCGGGAATCAAAGCCAATGGCCAGGATGATGAGCACATTTCCCACCACTGTGACCAGGTACATGGACAGGAACATCCAAAACAGAACATGTTGCTCTTCAGGACTCTCTGAGAGCCCCAGGAGCAGGAACTCGGAGACTCCACTCTGATTGCTTCCATCCATTTTCCCAACTTTCTGCAATATTAGCAGCAACAAACATTTACTAAAGGCCCTCAACTGAATAAGGACATTCAAATAAGCAAAATCAACTGTTTTCTTAGCATCAAAAATATCTTAGGCTACATCTTACAATTTTTTTATGCATAATAAAAAACGTAATAGACATAAAAACAGAACATGAAAAATCTCTATGTAATTTAGTCATTCCAGCAAGTTTTAATGTGGCATACTCAATATTATAGAAATAATATCCATGTCTTATTTTAAATCATAGCATCTTACAGTTCCCTTGAAGTCCTTAAAGATTAATATGTTATATTATATTATTGTATAGATTTAAATGACACTTAAAACAAGTGTATGCAGCATAAGAAATTGATGTTATACAATTGAACAAAGGGGAAAAGTAAAAATATGGAAAGGAAATGGAAAAATTATCATTATTTGCTGATAGGACGATCTGTCTGGGAAAACTAAAACAATCAACTGAAATGCCATTACAAATAAAAAGGGATTTCAAAACACTTGAAATCAAGTCTGAGCTCTGACACTTTCTGGCTGTGAAACCTCCCCCAAGTTACTTGCATTCTTTAAGACTCTATTTCTTCGTGTGAAAAATGGCTTGAGGTGAGAATAAAATTAAGTAATAAAGTGCTTAATACAAAGATCCGGCCTGCAGTGAGTACTCAAGAAATATTATTGATTATTATTATATGTAAGCAATAATCAGGAACAATAAGATTAAAGTATAATGTGAAACAATCCCATTCCCATTATCAGTAAACAAATCTATGCATTAAAATGTTAACCAGAATCAGGCAGGTCTTCAAATTCTCCAGAGAAGCATAAAGTAACAACTTAATAAATGGATAGACATACCAAGATCCCAAATGTGTATATTCTACTGAATTATTCTAAAATTTAACCTATTAGAAGTAAAAATTCTAACAGAGTTTTTAAGGACGAAATCTCATCTAAATTTAATCTAAAAGTAAGTGTGAAAATAGGCTAGGAAAAAGTTGAAAAAGAGAGAACACGGGGACACTTCCTCTGGCAAAATATAAAGAACTCTAAAACAGTGTGTTACTGGTGCTGGAATGAGCACTTCAGATTCAGACCAAAGAACATATAGGATTTTGTTGATTATTATGGTAGCAGTTTTATCAGCAGACAAATTTTGTATTATTCAAGAGATGGCATTGAGACAACTGTCTAATTATTTTGGGGGTAATGTGAGATCAATATTTGTTTCTTACCAAACACATTTCAAGCATACCAAACATTAAAATAATTTAATGTTTTTTTTTTCTTTTGAAAACCTAATATCTAAGAAATAAAAATTTTAAAAATTCAAAAAAAAAATAAAAAGGAGGGCATATAAATAAGTTACTTTGAATTCTACTGCTTGGACATAGATAATAATTGTTCACATTTTGATGTTTTTATTATTTGAGATGTGAAGGAAGAAAAAAGCCAGTCTATGAAGTCTTGATCAAAGAGCATTGCAGAAAGAGAGTTGCATGTGCAAAGGATCTGAGCTGGGTCTTTGCTGTATTTAAGGAATTAGATATGGCTCAGTAAGGCTAGACTGAAGAGAAGAGTAGTGAGATGGGATTGCGCAGGTAACCAGGGTCCAGGTGATGTGCCTTTTGAAGTTTTCTTTTAAGGCTCTTTTTTTAAGATTTTAAAATTTTATTCTAAGTGCAGTAAAGAGCCTTAAAAAGTTTAAGCAGAACAGGATGTATGTATTTAGCAACTATCCTTCTATTTGTGTTTTATCAATAGTATTTTAATAATTGGCCATGGCTTTTAATTTTTAATCAAATGATTTTGCAGTGCCTTTTACTTTAATAGCTTTGGGAATATTGAACCATACTTGCATTCCCAGTATAAAATATTAAATTGATCTGCAATAGTTTTATTTAGACTTTTGTAGTCATATTTATAAATGAGGTTTGTCTATAGTTTCTTTTTTATGTAGCATCCTTATCACTTTTTTGATATTATTTGTTTGTATTAACGTCCATCTTAAATTTGTATTCACTTATAGTCAATTTCTACTACTTGATATTTGTTGAAATTTCTTCAATAACTTAAGATGTAAATTTTTAACGAAATCCCATGGAATTAATTTTCCTAAAACAGATTTCAATGCATTACAATCTGTTGATTATAAACAAAAAATTCCAGGGTGAGTAATTCAAGCAATACAGAAAAATTTACTTTGAAAGAAAGTAAATGTCATCCCAAATTCTGCCGTGCAACCACAGTTACCATTTTCACGAACATACTTTCAGCATTTTTCTTTGTCATGTGTATTCACTCAACAATGTGATGGGGATCTTTCTCCAAGGCAATATTGTCATTTATTACTTATTTTTTCTTCTTAGATAACCTGATATTTATGCTTGCATGATTTTTTAACCTTAAAATTAAAATTTACCAAGTTCTATTCAGGAACCACATGGAATTTCACTTTGTGGAGATATGTAACATTTTGGTGTTTTTATTATTTGAGATGTGAAGGATGTTTCTCCTTCATTGATTTATCTGACTTACAATTTTTTTTCAATCTAAAAATTATGTCTCCCCTCATTTATGAGGGTCTTCTTAAATTCTGTATTTTTTTCTGTTACATTTGTTGGAATTTATACTATAACTATATTGGATATAAATCAGCATTTCATTTTGGTGAGACCCCATCTCTCCTAAAAAAAACCTGTAGTAAATTCCAACCTGCCTCTTTGAAAATGAATAGACAGGTTAAAATAGTGTTTTAAACACTCAATAGTCTAAAAGAGGGATATCATTCCAAGTATTCAGGTGAATAATTCTTTTGTGCAAATGACTTTCTTTATGAAAAAAGAAAAAACTTAAAAAATTAATTCATGATGTCAATGAGAGGAGAATATTGCATCTGTCAAAAGAGAGTGCTCCTCTATCAAGAAATTTTGCTTTTGGTTGAAAAATAAGATCATGAAATTAAAAATATAATGAAGCAAGTGATTGATTTTTGGCATGACAGTGTGAGGAGCTCCATTGACCAAGTCTCCAGTGATGCTGGTGAAAATATAAAATATAAGGATTTAAAACCTGTGGAAATGGTCCTAAAGGCAAACAGCAAATGAAGAAGCATCAAGAAAATCCTTGAAAATTCAGAAAGAAATATTGAAATATTAAAGTAAAAAGACGGGAAAACAAATATCATGCAAACAGCAACCACTGAAAAACTAGAGTGGCTACACATTAATTTTTAAATACAAAAGTACATTTTAGGGATTAAAAATAGGCTTTAATTAAAAAATGTTACTAGTGATAAAAGGGGACATTTTATTATGATAAAAGGGTAAATTAATCACTGAGATATAACAATTATAAACACATATACACCAAAATATATAATGCAAAACCAACATATGAAAGGAGAAATAGATAATTCCAAAAGAATGGGTAGAGAATTCAATATCACACTTTCGAGAGTGGATAGAACAACTAGGCAGAAGATCAACCAGGAAATAGAAGACTGGAACAACACTATAAAGCAACTATACCTAACAACATCTATAGAGCATTCTGCCCAACAACAACAGAACAAGATTCTTTTCAAGTGCCACTGGAACGTTCTCCACGATAGACCATATGCTAGGCCATAAGACAAACCTTAATAAAATTTATAGATAAAAATAATACGAATATGTTCTTCAAGTGAAATGGGATAAAAATAGGAATAAATAGCTGGAAAAAATTGGAAGCATTTACATATTCATGGAAATTAGAGAACACACTCCAAAATAGCCAATGAGTGAAAGAAAAAACAAAAAACAAAATTAGCAAATAGATTGATATGAATGCAAATGAAGATATAGCACACCAAAACTTATGGGATGCAGCTAAAGCAGTGCTTAGAAGAAATGGTTTTGTTGTAAATGTCTATATTATGAAAGAAGGAAAATCTCAAATAAATAACCTAGCCCTACCCCTAAGATATTGGAAAAAGAAGAGCAAACCAAACCTAAAGTAAGCTACAAGGAAGGAAATAATAAAGATTAGAGCAGAAATCAAAGAAATAAAGAACAGAAAATCAATAGAGAGTATCAATGGACCCAAAAATTGGTTCTATGAAAAGATCAACAAAACAAACAAATCATTTGCTAGATTGACTAAGGAAAAAAAGAAGACTCACGTGACTAGAATCAGAAATGAAAGAGACATTACTACCAACTTTACAGAAAGGATTATAAAGAAACATGATGAAACATTATATGCCAACAAATTAGATAACTTAAATTAAATGAACAAATTTCTAGAAAGACGTTAACTACTGAAACTGACCCAAGAAGAACTAGAGAAAGTGAATAGATCTATAACAAATGAAGAGAATGAATTAGTAGGAAGAAAAGAAATGACACACAAAGAAAAACCCAGATCTAAATGGCATCATCACTGAGTTCTACAAAACATTTAAAGAATGGGCCAACTTTTGAAACTCTTCCAAAACAAAGAGAAGAGAAGGGAGCACTTCCCAACTCGTTTTGTGAGACCAGTATCACCCTGATAGCAAAACCAGACAAAGACATCACAAGAAAACTACAGACTAATGTATCTTATGAATGTGGACTCAAAAATCCTCAACAAAATACTGGCAAATATACAGCTAAATCTAGCAACATATAAAAAGAATCATGTACTCTGACCAAGTGGGATTAATCCAAGAAATGTAAGGTTAGTTCAACATCCAAATATCAATTAATGCAATACATCATATCAATATAATAAAAAACAAAAATCACATGATCACTTCAATAGACACGGAAGAAGCATTTGACAAAATCTAACACTTTCATGATAAAAACACCTAACAAATCAGGAATAAAAGGAACTTCCTCATTCTGGAAAATGGTATCTATGAAAAACTCACAGCTAATATCATACTTAATGGTGAAAGACTAGATACCTTCCCCCTGAGATCAGGAATAATACAAGGAGGTCCACTCTCACCACTTCTACCAACATCGTACTGGAGGTTCTAGCCAGCGTAATTAATTAATCAAGAAAAACAAGTAAAAGACATCAAGACTCGAAAGGAAGTTGTAAAACTATCTCTATTCACAGATAACATGATCTTGTACATAGAAAATCCTAAAGAGTCCTCTAAAAAACTCTACTAGAACTAATACATGAAGTCAGCAAGGTTGCAAGACACAAGATAAATATGAAAAAAGCAATTGTATTTCTTTACACTTGCAATAAACAATTTGAAAATGAAGTTGAGAAAACAATTCCTTTCACAACAGCATAGAATTAATAAAATTCTTAGGAACAGATTTAACAAAAGAAATGCAAAATTTTACTCTGAACCAAACATTGTTGAAAGTAATTAAAGATCTAAACAAATGGAAAACAATCCCATCCTCATGGATTGGAAAACTTAATGTAGTTAAGATGGCAACAGTCCCCAGAGAGATCTACAGAGTCACTGCAATCCCCAACAGAATCCCAGCTGACTTCTTTGTAGAAATTGATACAAATTGATCCTAAAATTCATATGGAATTGCAAGAGACCCAGAATAGCCAAAACAAACCTGAAAAATAACAAATTCTGGGAACTCACATTTCCCAATTTCAAAACCTACTACAAAGCAACAGTAATGAAGACAATGTAGTACTGGCACAAGGATGAACATATAGATAAATGGAATAGAATTCAGAGTCCAGCAATAAACCGGTGTGACTATGGTTGACTGATTTTTGACAAAGGTGCCAAGATCATTCAGTGGGGAAAAGAAATTTTCAACAAATAGTGCTGGATGGGACACCAGGATAGCAATGTGCCAAAGGTGGACCCTTACCTCACACCATATTTAAAAATTAATTTGGAATGGATCAAAGTCCTAAATGTAAGAGCTAAAACTATAAAACTCTTAGAAGAAAACATAGGGAAATCTTCATGATCTTGGATTTGGCAAAGTGTTCTCAGATATGACACCAAAAGCGTGAGCAACAAAGAAAAAATACACATTCACATGAATGACATTGATAGCAGAAAGCACAGTGAAAATTATTCTGTGTTTTACTTCATAAAAGGAAAATACCACATTGAAACATAATAGAACAACAAAATACAAAAAACCAAAAAATACCAAAAAGGAAAAATACTTACCATGTATGTGATAGACAAAGGTTGAATATGCTTCATAGAGAAAGAGGTATTGTAAGCTGATAGTAAAATTACCAAACCCTCCATTGGAAAGCAACAGACATGAAAATACAATTCACAAAAGAAGAAATTCAAAGTCAGTAATCACGTAAACAAACATACAGCTTCACTACTGGACAAAAGATGAGATGAACAGGCAGTTTTATCTGTTGAAAGGAAATAAATGGGTACAACTTTCTAGAAGGAAACTTGACAGTCCATGTCATAAGCTCTTAAAGGACATCCCTTTGAGTAACCCCAGTTTTAAGAATTTATCTTAAAATACATTAGACAGAAACATAGATATGTATGTATAAGACGTTTGTCAGGACCCTGTTAAAAATAGTAAAAAAAAAAAAAAAAAGAAACAACTCAAACTCCCACCATTAGAAATATAGCTAAAGAAAGCACACAATCCATACAATTAAAGGCACAAAATGAAGCCATTATAGATATGTATTCTACATGTAGGTATGTTCATAATTGTTAAATTAAAAATGTAATTTATTCTTACCTTGTAAAATAGAAAAATTAATGATAATGCTTATTTAAAACTGATCGGATCTACCCCTGGTGTCATTGTGAGGAGGAAACAAGGAAACGCAGGTAAAGTGCTTTGTACTGGCTGAACTCTCTCTGCTGTAGAATGTATGCTTTCTAAATTACAGATCTTGTCACTTCTCTTTCTATAGTAGCTGAACTCCCCATTTCCTCTAGAAAAGCCCATGCCGTGGCCAGGTTGTGAAAAGTCCATGAGGCCTTGTCCTCAGTGGATCTCCTGCTCTCTCTACTCCAACAATGCCTTGCAGCTTGCACTTTTTTAGCATACACAGTGAGTTGCCTTGGTCCTTCATACTGGCTGTTCCTTTTCACAGAATTTTCAGTGAATGTATTCCCTCCTATGCTATTCCACTGTTAGCCAGGCAAGACCCGTTATAGCTCCTGCTCAAGCATCACCTACTGGCGACATCTCTTCCTGCCACACAAGTTCCACTTCAAGGTCCGTATCATTTCTTGGCCTTTACATTCTTTTAGAATGCCCCATCTCAAATTTTGCTTAATTGTGTTTTCTCCTGGGAGACTGTGAGAGCAGGAACAGTATCATTTTCATTCATGTATCCTCAGGACCTCTAACAGAGCCAGGCCCAACATAGGGATCAAGAAGTGAGGGTTGAACCGAACTATATAGAATATTAGGCATTCTATGCGTTCCATTTATTTGAGCTGAGTGAATAAAGAAGAGTCATAAGCCCAAGAGCCTCAATGAATAGGCGACAGTTCAGATAAAAATATAGTTGTTTGGATAATCAGCTAGTGTGCCATGGGAGTGTGGAGTTTGTTCTGCAGATTCAACCTGAACATGTTAAATATGAAGTAGCAGTAGAAGAAGCAAGTGTGATGTGGGAACTGTGAGTAACCTAGGAGATTAAAGTAATTTGGAGCTCCAGATTGGGGAAGGGGAATGTGGGGAGGCCCAGCATTGAGCAAGTGAAGGGATTTGTTTTCTCAATGAACAGAGTTGAATTCCCAGATATTCAGAGTTGGTGGTATAGTAGAAGGAGATTTTAAGGCAGAAGTTTAGGTCCAAACCCCAGTTTAACACATGCAATTATCTTTTAAAGAAACTTCTACCCTTTACTGAGTATTTGTCCAGACAATGTGTTAAGTGACATCTCTCTTTCTCTCTCTCTCATCTATCTCTTCTATTTAGTTCACACAATAGCACTATTTGTTTCTATTATCCCATTTTATAGATAAAGCAACTGAGACTTAGAAAGTTAATGAATTTCTCAAATTCCTCAACTAGTAACTGATGGAGTTGGGATTTGACTCCCCTTTTGTGTCTCTAAAGTCCATGCCTTAACCACTCTGCCACACATTAAACAAGAGTAATGATGCCTACCTCCCTGTGGATTTAGAGAAGAGCTGAAATGCTGGACATGGAAGCACTTCTCCAATCTTAAATCCCTGTGTAGATGGGAGGTGCTTTTATGGAGATCTCAAAAGGATTCCAGTTCTTTACCATTTCCCTATGTTTCTATCTCCCACCTCTACTCCAGTAGGAAACCCTGCTCTCAGAACCAAGAGGGATCAGCGGTCCCAGTCTTGCCTCCATCCTGGACATGGCTCTTCTCCTGGAACCACATCAGTCCTGTTTATCAGTTTTGGAGAGGACTTGGGGAGGCAGTCCCAAGACAGCCTGTTGAGATAAACCTGGATAATTGTTCCAATGTTACTATCTATAAGCAAGGGACTTGGGAAATGAGTCTCGTTTACAAAGAGTAAGCCACCTCCACCTTGGGCAGCAATCCTAAAGGGTGCCCTAGGAGCAAGATTAAACCGTAATTAAAGATGACTTTACCCATATGCTCCTGCCTGGCTTTGGGTCATCAGAGATTCAGAAAGTCTCAAGAACTAAACTTGGATTAGGATGATTCCAGATTGTTAGTGAACCCAAATATTAAGGAAAAGCAATAGAAAAAAAATCATATTTGAAGGAAAGTAATGTCGTCTTAGACTTCAAATTATTTCTCTCAATAATTTTTTAAACACAGTATCTAGCACAAACCCAGAGATAAGCAGATACAAGGGGAAATAAGGTTCCAAAAGCAAGAACCAACAGCTGAAATTATATAGGGACTTGAGATAGTATAATAATCAGACATAGACTGAAAAACTAGGGTGTTACAATGTTTTGGATATGGAACCAAGGTTGAAAATTTTGGCAGGGCTTTTCAAGAACTGAAGAAAACCAAACATGAGTCACTAGCAGTCAGATAAAAACCGCATTACCCGGGGCTGGCCCGGTGGCGCAGCAGTTAAGTGCACACGTTCCGCTTTGGTGGCCTGGGGTTCGCCGGTTCGGATCCCTGGTGCGGACATGGTTCTGCTTGGCAACCTGTGCTGTGGTAGGCATCCCACATAGAAAGCAGAGGAAGATGGGCATGGATGTTAGCTCAGGGCCACTCTTCCTCAGCAAAAAGAGGAGAATTGGCAGCAGTTAGATCAGGACTAATCTTCCTGAAAAAAAAAACCCCCAAAAAACAAGACTTTACCAGCCCTGCAGAAATCCTGTCATGTTCTCCTCTAGTCACTGTTCCTGCAAGTGCACTCACTCTCTGGACTTCTCATAGCATAAATTAGTTTTACCTATTTCTGTCCTTATTTAAATTGATGTCTACCTTTTGTACTCTTTTTTATTTGCTTGTTTCACTCACTGTTATATATGTGAGATTCATCCACATTGGGCACCCCCAAAACAATTATGATAGTCACATCAAAGATCACTGATCTCAAATCACCATAACAAATATAATAATAATGACAAAGTTTGAAATATTATGAGAATTACCGAAATGTGACATGGAGACATGTAGCGAGCAAATGCTGTTGGAAAAATGGCGCTGATAGACTTGCTCAATGCAGGGTTGCCACAAACCTTCAATGTGTAAAAACTGCAGTGTCTGTGAAGCACAAAAAAGTGACACACAATAAAATGAGGTATGCCTGTAGCTTTGAGGTATAATTTGAAATCAGGAAGTGTGATGTCTCCAGCTTTGTTCTTTTTTCTGAAGATTGATTTGACTATTCATTGCCATTTGTGGTTCTACATAAATTTTAGGGCCGGTTTTTCTATTTCTGTTTTTAACTGCCATTGGAATTTTGATAGGGATTGCATTGAAACTATAGGTGGCTTTTAGTAGTATGGGCATGTTAACAATATTGAGTCTTCCAATTCATAAACACAGGATATCTTTCCATTTATTTGTGTCTTTTTAAACTTCCCTCATCAATGTTTATAATTTTCAATGTACAGACCTTTCGGCCTCTTGGTTAAGTTTATTCCTAAGTATTTTATTCTTCTTGATGTCATCATAAATGGGATTGTTTGCTCAATTTCCTTTCAGATAGATCTTGGTTGGTGTACAGAAACACTACTGATTCTTGTATGTTCGTTTTCTATCCTGAAACTTTACTGAATTTGTTTATTAGTTGTAACAGTTATTTTTTTTAGTGGAGGATTTTCTCCATATAGGATCATGTCACCTGCAAACAGATCATTTTAGCTCTTCCTTTCTGATTTGAATGCCTTTTCTTTCTTTCTTTTTTTTGTCTTACTGCTCTTGCTAGTACTTCCAGTACTATTTTGAATACAAGTGGTGAGAGTGGGCATCTTGATCTTATACCAGATATTAGAGAAAAAGAATTTCATTTCCCTCAATAATCATGATGTTCGGTCTGGGCTTTTCATAAATGGTCTTTATTGCATTGAGTTAAGTTCCTTCTATGCCTGATTTGTTGAGATGTCTTAATCATGAATGGATGTTGAACATTGTTAAATGATTTCTGTGTGTCTATTGAGATGATTGGTTCTGTGTTTCACTCTGTTAATGTGGTGTATGACATCGATTTATATATGTTAAGTCAACTTTGCACACAATGGATGAATCCTACTTGGTCATGGTGTATAATATTTTTGATGTAGTGTTGATTTTGGTTTGCTATTGTTTTGTTGAGGATGTTTGGGTGTATGTATATCAGAGATACTGGTTTGTAGTTTTCTTTTATTGTCTTTTTATGACTTTGGTGATGATGGCTTCATAAAATAAGTTTGGGAATATTCTCTCTACTTCTATTTTTTCAAGAGCTTAGGAAGGATTGGTATTAATTATTCTTTGAATGTTTGCTAGAATTCACCATCTGGTCCAGATGAAGCCATCTGGTCCTGGGCTTTTCTTTTGGGGGAGGTTTTTGATTGTGGATTCAATCTCCTTTTTTGCTATTGGTTTGTTCAGACTATTTCTTCTTGGTTTGGTCTGGGTAGGTTGTATACTTCTAGTGATTTATTTATTTTCTCTAGGTTATCCAATCTGTTTGCAGAAAAGTGCTCAAAATAGTCTCTTATAATCTTTTTTATTTCTGAGGCATCCATTGTAATGTGCCCTCTTTCACTTCTGATTTTATTTGTTTGAATCTTTTCTCTTTTTTTCTTAGTTTAGCTAAGTTTTCTTGATTTTATCTTTCAGAAAAGCAGCTCTTAGTTCTGTTTATTTTTTCTATTCTCTATTTGATTTGTTTCTGCTCTGATCTTTATTATTTTCTTTCTTCCACTAACTTTGAGCTTAGTTTGTTCTTATTATTCTAGTTTTTTTGAGGTGTAAAGTTACATTGCTTCTTTGAGTTCTTTCTTCTTTTCTGATGTAGGTGTTTATCACTATTAACTTCCCTCTTAGTACTGTTTTTGCTGCATCCCATAAGTTTTGGTGTGTGGTGTTTTCATTTTCATTTTGTGAAAGATCTTTTAAAAATTATTTTTGATTTCCTCTTTGACCCAGTGGTACTCAAGAGTGTGGGATTTAGTCCATGTTTCTATAAATTTTGCCACTTTCTTGCTGTTATTGATTTCTAGTTTCATTCCATTGTGTTCAGAAAAGATAACTGGAATGATTTTGATCTTAAATTTGTTAACTGATTTGTGACCTAAAATGTAATCTATCCTAGAGAATGTCCCATGTGCATTTGAGAAGGATGTGTATTTTTCTGCTGTTGAGTGGAATGTTCTGGATATGTCTGTTATGGCTATTTGGTCTATAGTGTTCAAGTCTGGTGTTTCTTTATTGATTTTCTATCTGGCTGTTATAACCGTTATTGAATGTGAGGTATTGAATTCTCTCACTCTTATTGTATTGCTGTCATATCTCCCTTCAGATCTGTCATTATTTGCTTTATATACTTAAGTGCTCTGTTGTTGCATGCATATATATTTACAAGTGTTATATATTCCTGTTGAAGTGACCCTGTTATCATCATGTAATGACCTTCTTTGTCTTTAGAGACAATTTTCTGACTTAAAATCTACTTTACCTGAGAGAAGAGTCGCCAATATTTCTTTCTTCTGGTTACCATTTACATGGAATAGCTTTTTCCAATCCCTTCACTTTCAGCCTATATGTGTCTTTAATTGTAAAGTGAGTTTCTTGGGTGACTTCAGAAAATGGCCGAATAAAACATCTTTTGTTCACATCCCCCCTCAACAACAACAATTTGGCATCCATCCTCGAGGACAAAAGTGCCTTTGTGGGAGCTGTGAGATCTAGTGCCATACACCAATGCCCAGCTGTGCATTAAGTAGTAGGCATACAGACTTTGGTCCTGGTTGCACACCATGAGGTGGCCTGGGAACCAACTCCAGTCCCTTTCAGACATGATCTTGGATACCCTGGAGAACACTATCTTGGACAATCACCCACAGATGAAAGATCCTTTTAGGAAGTCTAGGTTTCCAGTGGAGAAGTTCTAGCACACGGTTGGAGCAAAAAAATATGAGTTTGGATGTATTGGAGAAGGTAAGGGGAACCGTTTAACTTTATCCACATCATCCCTCCCACAAAGGCAGCATAGTTGTGCCAAGAGAGACCTTCTTGGCCCATGATTTCTCCCGGGGGGGTGGGGAGCAGGGAGTGAGAGTGCGTGAATGAGTGGTCGGCTTCCCCAGCTGTGTGGGATGCTGCTAAAGAGGCTTGTTTCTCTCTCACTCCTTCCAGAGTACTGAGTCACGAGCTGCAGGAGTGGGGGTTGGGAAGAGGCTGGGAGAGCAGCAGGAAGGACTCTAGGAGGGCATTGAAGGGATTCGGATCCTGCTAACTGCATTGTAAACTCCAGCAAGAAGCCTGTCCATGAACCACTGGGAAGCCCTCATCCAATAGCAAAAAATAAATAATCTGATTAAAAAATAGGTAAAGGACCTAAATGGCTATTTTTTCCAAAGAAGACATACAAACAGCCAATAGATATATGAAAAGGTGCTCAATACCACTAATCATCAGGGAAATGCAAATAAAAACCACAATGAGATATCACCTCCTGCCTCTTAAGATGGCTATTATCAAAAATACAAGTGGTAAAGTGTTGTCAGGGATGTGGAGAAAAGGGAACCCTTGTACACTATTGGTGGGAATGTAAATTGGTACAGTCATTGTGGAAAACAGTATGGAATTTCCTTAAAAAATTAAAAATAGAACTACTATCTGTTCCAACAATCCTTCTTCTGGGTAGATATCTAAAGGAAATGAAATCAGTACCTCGAGAGATATCTGCACTCCCATGTTCCTTGCAGCACTGTTCACAATAGCCAAAATATGGAAACAACCCAAATGTCTGTCGATGGATGAATGGATAAAGAGACCATAGTATATATGTACAATAGAATATTATTTAGCCTTGAAAAAGAAGGAAATCCTGCCATTTGTGACAACACGGATGAATCTGGAGGATATTATGCTCAGTGAAATAAGCCAGACACGGAAAGAAAAATGCTGCATGGTCTTATTTATATGTGGAACCTAACAAAGTCAAATTCCTAGAAGCAGAGAGTAGAATGGTGGTTACCAGGGATAGGGAGTTGAGGGAAATGGAGAAATGTTGGTCAAAGGTTTAAAACTTCCAGTTATGTAGGATGAAGAAGTTCTAGAGATCTAATGTACAGCATGATGACTACAGTAAATAATACTGTATTGGATACTGTATTGGTAATTTGCTGAGAGTAGATTTCACATGCTCTCACCAGAAAAAAAAGGTAACTAAGTGAGGAGATGGCTATGTTAATTAGCTAGTAATTAGTTAATTTTACTTTGTATATGTATATAAAATCATCATTTCACACCTACATTGTTTGACACCTTAAGTATATATAACTTTTATAAAAAATAAAGGAAAAAGAATGCTTCTTCAAATTTGTGACAAAGGCACCACATATGTCATTTACAAATGTCTCTATTTTTAAATGCCCTAGTGGGTAAGTAGTAATAATATAGAAAACTTGCTGTAACACTAGACGATAGAAATAATTTTCAGTTTTCAAAACTTATGGAAAAATTATCATCCTTACCAACAATTATGTTAGCATATATTTATTAAGCTAGTAAAATGAATAACAATATTGAAACAGTATTGGTAAGATGTTGGGGAAATAATCACATTTTGACAGCAATTAGGCAGAACATGAACTTTAAAACTATCCATAAGTATATGTGGATGTATTTATTTTTAAGGATATAAGCTAGGAGAATAGATCACTTGAAAAAGTAGTGCTTGTCAAAATGCTGTTTCTTAATATTCAAAAATTTGAATTAATTTTTAAACAGTACATTTGAGCAATCTTTGACAAAACTATGATATAAGAGTGCATTGGCACACCTCAAAAGGTAAAATTAAGACAAACATGTAAACTATTCTTACATGGACATTCATATACAAAATATAGATATGAAAGAGTAACAATTTAATTTAAAAGATAGAACTAAAAATATTGGTGGATATTAATTTAAACAGTGAGAGATGCATGTCTGCCAACAAATTAGAGGGGAATATGGGATGGTGCAAATCTATTATTTTAAGTTTAGTAGGTAAATTTTTGTCTTAAATTTAAGTACCCAATAAGCATGGTTTCAAAGGTAGGCGAAATCTTCCCTGCATATGAATCCCACTAAGTAGGCGATCCTATATTAAACCCCACAATGTTCTCCCAAAGAATGATGTAAGCATGGGATCCTTCTAGTTACACAGTGCAGGCCGTAGGCAATTCCTTATCAGCAGTTCTTGAGAGTGAATGCACATTATCTGCTGCTGCTTAGCTTTAATTTTAACAAGGCCTACCACCACAATGGCTAACATTTATTGAATACATAATATATACTAGGAGTTACCCCTTTACATGCTTACATGCGTACTCACTTAATTGTCACAAACAGTGCTTTACACGTATTATAGTCAAACTTCCTGACAACACAATGAAGTAGTTTATACTTGCTTTGAAAGGTTAAGTAATTTCCCAGGGTCATACAGCTTATAAGTGGCAAAACCAAAAGTTGAACTTGCTTCAGTCTTACTCTAGAGCCAATGCTGTCTACCACTTTGCTATACCACCTTTTATTGTCAGAAGACAGTGTGCAAGCTTACTGTAAGGTAAATAGGTCAGCTGGCTATCAACACTTGACTTCCACTGGAGAAGATATTATCTACAGTCATCACAACCTATATCACTGCAACATTCAACCAGATATCTAAAGGGAAACAGGCAAGAATGAAAAGAAGAACCTAGTAATAGCTTTTCATTTTCTTATAGGATCTTTTTGGTTAAGATGTACCTTATTGTACCTATATTTGCCACAACTTTTACTGACTTAGCTTACCAAGTCCTTTTTGGTAGCCATCAACAATAATCAATATATTACGAAAATATTGGCCTGAGTTGATCTTGGGAGAAATAAAGAATAGTGTGGTCTAACTGTGGACCATGTAAGTTATGAACTGGTGATGGTGGACATCAATGCGAAGATAATTAGTTTGAACTTTATTCTGTAGGTGGATTAAACCTCTGGAGATTTTTGATAGGGTGGTGATGGTGATATAACCATTTTCCATGAAAATTAATATGATCATGGTGAGGAGAATGGCTGAACAGGGAGAGACTGGGGACGGAAGACCATCTAGGAGGGAGTTTCAATCATTCGGGTAGGAGATTATGAAGTGTCTATAAAATCACTCTTTCCTGGCTCCTAACATGATTGCAACCATGCCAGTGGGATTTGTCACATATTAGCAGTGCCAGGTGCTATGCCAAGTGGAACTACTGGGACTGCAAAGATGAAACTGACTTGGAAAAATTTGTCCCAGAGATAAAAATGAAGTTTTCATGCGAAATTTAAGGTTGCAGGAGGAATGTAGATCTTGGATGCCTGGTAAAATATTGCAGGAGCTCTACATAAGACTCCACCCTCACCAAACCCTTTCCAGTCCTAGTTTCTATTCTTTCAGCTTGGGGGCTTTACAGACATGGGGAGTCCAGTGTCAAAAACACTATGGGTGGGGATCCAAGTCACCAAGGTGACTGTGATGGTGGGGAAAGTTATCTTTCCCTGGAGTTTACTCTTGGCCACATACAACAGCACAACCAGATATCCCCTTATTTTGGTCATGAGCTGCCCCGTGTTGTTTCAAAAGTATTCAAGCACATCCTTTATTATGTGATAAATTTGGATGGCTATGATTTTAGAACATTATTATCATAAGGACTTAATCTAATTATGTTGACCTGATGATGGGGTTGTTCTGATGTAGTCCTGGTGCTCAGGCATGAATTTTTCAAGTTTAGATCACAGGTCCTGGAAGTGAGGTCTCCATGGTTTCTCCCTTTCTCATTCTTCACTACTTAATGTGGTGGATGCAATTAGTTGGAAACCCCCATACTGGTTGTGAAGTCACTGCCACTAATGGAAATGAATTTTCCTAACCCGAATTAGCTTTCTCAGGGAAGACTTGATGTCTCTGTTCCGCAAACTATAGATAAAGGGATTTAGCATGGGGGTTACTACTGTGTACATCACTGATGCAACTGTGTCCGTCTCTGCTGAGCGGGTTGAAGGTGGACTGAAATAAACACAAAAGGAAGTTCCAAAGAATAGAGAGACCACAGAGAGATGAGAGCTGCAGGTGGAAAAGGCTTTTCGCTTTCCCTGAACTGAAGGGATCTTCAGGATGGTTGAGAAAATGTATGCATAAGAGATAGTCAGGCAAAGCACACAAACCAGGCCCACAAGACCCCCAATGGTGAAGATCACCAGCTCATTGATGAAGGGGTCTGTGCAGGACAGACTCAGAAAGGGGTTGATGTCACAGAAGAAGTGTGGGATCTCGTGGTTTGCACAGAAGGATAGGCTGTTCATTAGGAATGTGTGTAGGAGAGAGTGGAGGGCATTCATGATCCAGGATGCAGACACCAGGAGGACACAGAGCTCAGGTCTCATGACCACGATGTAATGGAGTGGGTGGCATATGGCCACATAGCGGTCGTAGGCCATGACAACCAAGAGGCATGCCTCCAGCATCACAAACAGCATGAAAAAATACAGTTGTGATAGACACCCTGCATATGAGATAACCTGATTCTGGGTCCATATGTTTGCCAGCATCTTGGGGACTGTGGTGGACACAAAGCAGCTGTCAGCGAGGGAAAGGTTGGCCAAGAAGAAGTACATAGGGGTGTGGAGTTGAGCATCAGTGATGATGGCCAGAATGATGAGGAAGTTTCCCATCACGGTGACCAGGTACATGGACAGGAACAACCCAAAGAGGACCTCCTGCTGCTCTGGCTGTTCGGAGAGCCCCAGGAGGAAAAATTCTGAGACGCTGGTCAGGTTTTCCCATTCCATTTGTCTGTAAGCAGAAAGTTGGGTTAACTGAATGAGGTTCATAAGCCCTGGATGAACTCTGAAAATTATGCAACGTTCCAATGTTGATCTTCTGGTATGAGGTTGAATCATATGACATGTCCAATATTTAACTGCTCGCGACCCATAAAAATGGCAGTTTCATAGAGTTCAACTAAATATTTGCAAATGCCTGTGCTTGGTGCCAGGGGAAACCAAAGATTTGTTTACAATGGGAGAAGAGTTTTTTTTACTTTATTATATAAGTGTTAATCCAATAAGTATATTTTGTGGATAGACTGGAGGTGTTTGTTGGCCTGGCTCTTGTAGTATTCATGTGGACATTATGACATGAATCTATTCTAAGATTTCACAGTTCAAAAAACCTTTAGCATATTTTCCCAATACTTCAAAAAGCATGGCTATTGGAAAAGGGGTTGGGAATTGGTAAAAAGCATATTTAAGGCTGAAATCATTATCACCACTATCTACACAGCTGGCCTGGCCAGAAACTTGTGTGTTGTTACTGACCCCCATTTTTCTTCCTCCCTGCCTGTATCCAAATACCACCAAATCCTGGCAATTTACATTTTTCAATATAGCTAAAACTTACCCATTTCTCTCTGTTTACCCACTACTCTCAGTCCCAGCTGCCACTACCATTGTTCAGGGCACTATCATTTATCACTTAGATTTGGGCAGTTGTTCCCCATGCCTCCAGGCCCACGTGCCATCTGGGCTCCTTACTATAGAGAGAATGAGCTTTCTAAAAATCATATCTGATTTTATCACTCCACCTGAGAAATCCTTCAGGGGCTCCTCCTTACTCATAGGATAAACTCTAAACCCCTTAACACGGCCTGAAGGCCCTTGGTCATGCTGGCATTTGTTAGAGACGTTTCTAATTCCTCGCAGATCTCCCTCCTCCACTCCACACTCTATGCGCCAATTATACTTTCAATTATTTAAAATATTCAGATACCTTCTAAACTTTGGGATTTTGCCCATCGTATTTTCTTGGGCTGGAATAGTCTTCCCCCTCTAGTCATCAGACAAGCCAAACTTAAGATCTGAGCTTAACTGTCACTTCTTCTAGGAAGCCTTCCCTAACTTGCTGTCTCACAAAACACTCACGTTCATGCTCCTCTTGCCCCTGCGCCTCCCACATCACAGCATGTGTCACTCCAGATTGTGACCGTCTATTTACTTGTCTGTGTCCTCCTTTCTACTTTGAGCATCATTGAGACTGGACAGAAAAGGTGCCTATCTTATTAATTTTTGAAATCTAGCATTACCTCTGAGCCTGATACAACATAGTGCGGAGTAAGCATCCATCATTTGAGTAAATAAACTCTATAGAATAGAAAGAATGGAAAGGAAGATTGGATGGAGGTAATATCAGGCAGAGAGAACAGCCTGAACTTTTTGTTAGTAGTTTCACACATAGCTTTGAGTTAATAAAGTCCTGGCCAGAAGACTATGTAGGAAACATGGTTACAGAGACACAATGACATCAAACAATGCAGACGCTCTCTTTCTAGGTGAAATTCTGGGAATGAAACACGAATTAACCCACAGAATTCATTTTCTACCATGTAACTTTTTTTCCTCCAAAGTTAAGCATGTTCTATGAGTCTGTTGGCTTTGGTTGCACTCACTGAAATGATTACTCACCGGGCAACAGTAGCATCTTGTGTCTTGTTCTCTCCATGGATATTTCTCACCAAACTATCTTCCTCTTGTGTGTAGATACCTTTGGACCTGTTGCATGCTGCTCACCCTCCTCATTAAAAAGTCCATCAAAGGAAAAAATAGAAAGCCCAGAAACAGAGCACAGTATACTTTAGATTTTGGCCTGCTAAAGGTGGCATGGCCAATCGGTAGGAAAGGGAAGAGAGATTAAACAAATGGTGTTGGGACAAGCTTTTTCACTCTTTGAGGAAAATTAATTTAGATTCACACCTCATAGTGTTTACTGCATAAATTTCACGTGGCTAAAGCATTATATCTAGAGATATAACTATAAAGCAAACAGAAGAAAATACAGCATAATAGTTATTTGATCTCAGGACAAGGATGACTTTTCTAAGTAAAAAACAATGGAAGCAAAAATAAAGGAAAGAAAATTAGTTCCATTAAATTAAATTTTAAAATTCTTCTTTTAAAGAAAAAGAACACACACAAGGTAAAAGGCAAGCAAAAAAGTGAGAAGCTATTTTCAACGTTTATTATAAAAAGAATTAATATTCTTAAAAGAGTAGTTAATAATTTTAATTAATAAGTAAAGGACACCTCCCAATAAAAAAATGAATAAATAATTGCTGACCCTTAGGTCATATCCAGCAAAGGCAGAACCTGCATCTAGCCTCAACTGTTTAATTCCAAGACTGTGTTCTTTCCACTCCCATGTGGTCTCCTTAAATCACCATACTTTGTCTGCTAGCAGCTGAAATCTCCAAGGTCACCTGCTTGTGTGCAATTGGCCAAAATGGGTCATAATACATGGCGTTTCTCCCACTCTCTCTCTCGAGTCCCCACACTACTCAGGGCCTCGTTTATTAAATTCTGTATTCTCCAAACCCTCTAGACAGGGGTCTTGGTGCAGTGTGTGCATTAGTAGGGCTCAGTGCATATTTGTACATAACTGCAGTGGTTGAGCTCTCCTGACGGCCCTTCCGAGCACAGTCACTTCCATGGTTCCCTGGTTTCAACAGTGAGTGTTTTTCCCCCTGCTCAGAGCTGACCCTCGCCCCTCCCTCACTCAATACAGAGAACTCTTGTGACTTAAGGCAGACTGAAAAGGCCTCAGAATCTCCACTCTCAACCTTGTTGCTTGACCATTTCTGGCTCAGCAGAGGCAGAAACCCCAGCCCCAATTCCACAGCCAGCTTTTCTCTTAGCTCCCTGAGTCACAGACCAGAGACCTTACTTTCTTCTTTCTTTCCCTGTTTGCTAGTTTAGGCCCAATTTTTAGGCCATCCCTCACTGTAGGAATACCCAGGACTTTATCCAAACGTAAAACTCATTCAATGCATTGTCCTTCCTTTCCACATGGGGTCAGTAGGCATTTTTCCACGCTTGTGATAAAATATAAATCCTACAATTCAAAACAAATTCGTTCTTATATTTTATATTAGCTGTGTGCTGTTTTAACACATGAATTTTCTGTGGCTGATTGGCTATAATTTTCGGTGAACTTAACTTGGTTGTCCTCTGGGCTCAGGTTCAAATTTGAAAATGAAAATGAAAGTTAGAGAACTCGTTTTCTCCACTGATGAGGAAAGAAACATCAGAGGAGGAAAGAAGTGAAAATTTAAGGTTAAAAACAGAGGGAATATGGTGGTTGTGGGGGACTGAGTGATCAGGACATATCTCAAACTCCTGTTCCCTATTGGTCCCAAGGATAAACATTTTAGTCCCACCTCCCCAAATAAGATATATTTTGTTGGCTAGTATGTTTGTTAAAGGAAACCAATAACAGCGATTTCTTGTTAGAGGTATGGGAATTGGGTAGCTGAGGTACAGGATGGGGAGGGAGATTTTCATGTGTACCTTTTAGCACATTTTGAAGTTTGAACCATGTGAATGTACAACTTATTGAAAAATAAATTGATTAAGGAAACCATTCCCCCAAACCAAACCATGGGCTCATAAAATGTAGAAAATAGAGACAATGCAGTATAATGCAAGCTCTCTTTGCTGGAGATTCCGTAAATAGCAGAGAAACTAATTTGGCTGGAGCCACATCCTTTTAATGCCTTAATGCAACGTGTGGCATGAGTGTGTATGTTCATGTGTTTGTGCCTGTGTGCTGGTGTGTGAGTGCACATGTGTCTCCTGTAGAGGCTGGAGGTTGAGTGAAAGGGAATTATTTGGAGAGAAGTCACTGTTGACTCCTGTGCTCTGTTCTTAGGGCTCAATGACTTTCATTGTCTGTAAGATTTAAAAAACCTGGGTCTCTGCCTCTTTTGGCCACTAAGCAGCACAATAGCATCATTGTTGTTAAAGGACTGTTTGTGAGAAATAGGTTCCCAACTGGCCACAGGGTGGGGTGGGCAGAGGAGAAAGGGGAGAAAAAAGGAGCAAAATGGGGAGTCTGTATCTTCCTCTCTCAGGCCTTACCTGGCTGTTCTTGCCAATCACTGAGGGTGTTACTGGCAGGCTTCTGTCTGCTTCACATACATCTCTCCTCTTGTGAATAGTTAGAAGAAGGTGACAGGAACTCCTTTTAAAGGCACCGAAAGGAAATTTGCTTCATGCTCTGGACGTGTTGAATATTGATTCTTGCCATCACTGCATCTGCTCAAATTTCTCCTTTTGTCTCACAGTATTAGGGAAATTTTATTTTCTTGCAATCTGAGAAAGAGGGAGAAGAGCTCTAGGTTAAAATTATGATCACGCCATTGTATATCGTCCCGGGCAGCTGCATTCACAGAACCACGTAGAGTCTAATGACAACCATGTAGCATCCTTCTTATTTTTATTTCAATATTTGCTGCTAACGTCTGTCCCTTTTAGTTGTTCACAGAACCCATGGAAAATGTGTTCTTGTAATTTCATCAGCACCCTTGGTATTAAGGTTCTGCTATTCTTAGCTGTAGATTGGACAAATCTCAAGATCTGTTAAATTGAAGATAATTAATTCTGCGAGGTACCCCAAAACCCAAGAGGATTGAGAATCCAGTGCTGTGTCCCTGCTGTGAGCTGGTCCAGGAGAGGCTAAGGCAGTAGGAACCTGTCCATGACACCTCTGTGGTCTCAGCAGGATCCTAGCATGCCATTCACCAGCAAAGCAGCTAAGTGAGCTTCAGTCGCTTCATTTAACGTTGTGATTTTTTTCTGGGACTCTTCAGGGAAGTACAGATAGAGGCCTTTAGCACCATGAAAAAGGTCAGATGGACCCAAAAAGGACCCACTGTTGGCTCAGAGAGCACTTTACCATCTTCTCTTCTTCTAGACATGGTAATCCTGGTCCAGGTTGAGGTTATGTTGGAGCAGTCTCACTTGAACTACTTCTACTTCCTTTTGGCCGGGGAGACCAGAGGTAAGAAGCTGGGCATTACTTCTCAGGGCAGGTGCCAGCAATCAGATTTTTTCCTTAAAGACGTTGCATGAACAGATCTACGGGGCAAGTGGAAGCTGAAGTGACACACAGCAAATGGAATGTCTTCTTTCTCCTGTAGAAATGGTCACATAATAGCCCCTGTTCTCCAAGTTAATCTAATTAAGGACCCAGAGAAAAAAGCACAGAATATGGGTGACCTGGGAATATGGATTATTCTTGGAGTCTCTTTGGGACAGTGATCAATTTCTTGTGTGTTCTAGAAGTGCTGGTATTATATACCCTTAAATCAGTAATCTAGTAGTTTAAATACATTATTCCATTTTATTGAAAAAAATAACCACGTAATTCCATTCCGAAAAAAATCTGGTTTATTTTTTTACCATGGGCAAAAGGAAAAGAGTGAACTGCTCCCTTAAGAAGGGCATGTAACACAGCTTGAAACATGTGGTATTTGATGTTCAGGATCCACTGACCAAAGTGGAATGGCAACTGGCACAGCTGAATGGACAGAAATTGAGAAGAGAGTGATGGAGGCGTTGGAGCTAGAAAAGTGATATGTGTTGAGTCCATCTTCCTATACCACGCCCTCTTTTCTTAGAATCTGGAGAAGTAGAACACGAAGAGAGCCTAAATCAAACTCCTATTTCCTCAATTTGACCAGATTAACATCTCCAAAGACTCTTAGCTTTCTTTCTCAGTCCTATACTTAGAGAGGAATAACATGGTCACAAAAGACTACAAGTTCTGGAGTCAGGTAGCCTGGGACTTCATTCTAGCTGTGTGAACCTGGAAAAGTTTCTTAAGTTCTCAAAGCCCCAGTTTCCTCATTTCAATGCCCTCTGAATCACTCATGCATGGGACAGGTTCCAGCCAAGGATAACAGAATTAAGTTGAGATTTTGAGCTGCTGTCCAAGAGAAAGAGAAATTAAAACTTTTCTAACTACTGCGTGGATCAAAGATGAAGTAGAAAACAGCTGGATTCTCATATCTGCTTCTGCATTCAGTCTGCTGCATTATCTTGGATTGGTTGGAAAATGTGAAGACCATCTGGCCTTATATATAATTGGAAAAGCGAGGTGCATTTTAAAAGTCTTTTCA
The DNA here is from genome assembly GCF_021613505.1 of Equus quagga. Taxonomy (NCBI): domain Eukaryota; kingdom Metazoa; phylum Chordata; class Mammalia; order Perissodactyla; family Equidae; genus Equus; species Equus quagga. The sequence goes on along the minus strand of NC_060277.1, from coordinate 70,411,926 downwards.
AATAATTGTGGATGTTCTTTTTCGATATTACACCAAAGCTCAATAAATCATAATTTCTTAAAGGTTAAGTGCAATGTGGAATCTGACATCATGTCAATAAATTTTTCATCCAATCTTATATTAAAATCCATCGGTATACCTTGCACTTTGCATGCTTTTGTCATATCGTGCATTTGTCATGTAGAGATGTTTCACTGTGTTAATGCAGATCTTCCAAATGTTTATACACTTCACTCTATAATATAAAGAAAATCACATTTGTTAAAATCATCACCAATCTCATCACAAAAGTCTTTAATTACCGGCAAGCTGTCAAGTTTACAGTGCCAGATACAAGTTTTCAAAAATCTTATTTTCTTGAAAACTTGAATTTTATTATTGACCACGATTACTGTCAGTTGTTTTCTGTGAAAGGATAGGCTCACTTCAGTCATTTTTAACAGATATCTGCGAAATACCCAAGTCTAAATAACCATAGTCTGTCAGTTGTTTCTTTAACTAAAATAATATTCCAGGAAAAAGGTGGCTCGTCTAGCTCCTAACTCAGTCTCACAAGTCCTTTTCCTCAAGACAAGCTTTGTACTCAGCAGGCAGCAGAAGGGCTTTACGTGAACTTCACATTAAGTATATATATTTAAAATGATGTGTACGTAGAGATAATGAAAGTAATAATTCTTACTGCTTCATCAAGGACTTTTTAAAGTGCAACTGATCTTTAAAAATTAAAAAAAAAGATTTTTCCTGAAAGTGTGTGATGGTGAAGAATACAATGATGACCAGTATGGTTTGGTCCCACTGCCTTGCTTCATGGGAAGAAATTAGCAGTTTTACCCTCCCTTGCTTTTGCACCATTGGTGCAAAATAACACAGTGAAAAAAGCAAATGATATCTTAATATTATTTGGAAAATAGTTTTGACCTCACAGGACCCTAACGGATCCAGGAACCGCACTTGGAAAACTGAAGCTGGAGAGCACTATTAATGGTATGTAAATGAAGCTCCCAACAATGTGTAGTCAGGGGTGACTTTCTGCAGAAGATGATGCCCAAACTGAATTATGGAGGACAAATTATTTGGGTGGAGATGGGAGAGAGAAAAGAGACAAAAAGGGGATACTAAACAGGGGAGCAAGACTGACAAAGGCCCAAGGTCAGTCTGAGCATTGCCTCATCAGGAAAATGCAATTCATTCAATTTGGCTGGAGCAAAAAAGGCAGAGTTCTGAACACTGTGGAGGAAACCTTGATGGAATTAAGCAGGAGAGAGACAGGATCAGGTATGCATTTTGGAAAGTTGCACTGGGATCATGTGGATGATAAACTGATGTATGTTTTGAGGGCCCAAATGATGGCTGCAGTTACGAGGACAGAGAATAGAGAAAGATACAGAAATGATAAAGTAGTTTATTCACAGAAATTGGTGACTTATCGGGTGAGGGTGAGTGAGGGAGAGCAAAGAGTGTCAAGGATGATGCCTAAAGTCCAGGAGTAATTTTATTGGCTACTTTGGAAGACCACCGTTTTTCCCCCTGAATTTAAAACATCTATTTAAACTTCTTATTATACAATAATTTAAACACGCATAAAAAAAGAAAGCTACAATGAAACTCCTTTATTTATATTTTTATATTGCATAGGCATATATTACATTTTAACACGCATATTTTGTACTGCACAATTTATATATTAAAGTTATATATAACATATTCAAATATGTGCTAGAGAAAACCACTGAAACTAGCACATCAAATCCTTAATTTCGCTGGTATCCCTGTTTAGCTAAGTACAAAAGAGTGAGTCAATATGAAGTTAATCGAAATATCCAACACTGCTTCCAACAATCATTGAGTCTTGACCAAATTTGCTTGTTTCATCTACAACCTCTACCACATCTCACCCATCCATCCTTTTGAATTACTTTGAAGTGAATCCAAGACATTGTATTATTTCATTGGTAAATATTTCTGTGTGTATCTGTAAAAATAGGGACTCAAAAAAAATCCTACCAGATTTTATCTCACCTGAAAAATAACATTAATTTGTTTATATAGTCAAATATCCAGTTATGGTTCACATTTCTCCATTTGGCCTATACACTTACAAATAATGTATTGTCGGGGCCCTGTGGTGTAGTGTTTGTGTCCGGTGTGCTCCACTTCGGCGGCCCAGGTTCGTGGGTTTGGATCCTGGGCGTGGACCTACACCCCTTGCCATGCTGTGGTGGTGACCCACATATGAAGTAGAGAAAGACTGGCACAGATATCAGCTCAGGTCTAGTCTTCCTCAATCAAAACAAATTATTGTTTGAATCAGATCTAAAGAATCATACATTGCAATTGGTTAAAGGAAGAACTTGGAGCTGAACACAGGGATTTGGCCTTCTTGGTGCAGAGCTGTTTTCTACCCCTTTTTGTAGGGCTACAGAATGAAAATCCTAGAATTGAGGCAGATGCAGATGTCACCTAGAATAGTGCTTCTCTAACGGTAATGTGCACACAACCCCCCGAGGGACCTTGTGGAAGTGCAGCTTCTGGTTCAGCAGGTCTGGGGTGGGGTCTGAGATTCTGCATTTCCAGCAAGCTCCTAGGTGATGGGGTGCCGACAAATGGTGAAGCACAGTTTAAATAGCAGGGCTCCAGAACACTTGGCTCCCTGGAGAAGATATTCTCTTGTGATATCCCTGCCTGGTGAACTTGTTACTCAGTGAGCTAGCCTACTCTTTTACAACACGTTTATGGTTACAAATCTCTCCTTTTTCTTATAGGGAGCCAAGGTCTCTGCTATTTTAACTTCCTTTGCTTGGTTCTATCCTGGATGAAAACTCCATAGCACAGTATAGCATCTAAAATTAGGTAAACAAATATTGATTGAAGTGGAATTTGTCATAAACCTGCCCACTGAAGCTACAGAGAATAAATATAGTCCCTTTGATATTGGACAGATTCGACATACTAAAAAATCACAACCATCCCATATTTCTGTGGTTGTTGTTTTTAAACAACAACCACAGGAGGAGAGTTGGATATGTACATCTCAAAGTACCTGTTGCCCCACCTACCACTCAGATCTTACTCATTCCTTGTGTCTGTTTGAGATGCTTGTCACAAAGATCTGGCTCTGATGCCTCCATTTGTACCTACAGATGATGGGAAATGAACAGCCAGAAGGTGATAAGGGAGCCCACAACTGTTCCCTTTCAGTTGGAGCTAGAGAGGCAGCAAACCATAGTGGTTGAGAGCATAGATTCTGGAGTCGGACCACCAGGGTTTGAATCACAGCATCACCACTTACTACCTGAGTGACCATGGGTAGGCTATGTAACTTCTCCATGTCTGAGGTTCCTGGTGTAAAATCAGGATAACAGTAATAATTAACTCAGAAAGGAAGCTAATATTTGTAAAGTGCTTGCCACACAGCTCAATGTTATATATGTTTTTGTTAAATACATGAGTTCCAATTGTGGAAAAGGTTGGGATCACTGAGGAACTGGAGCCTATTTCATAGCCCCTGGGACAGGGAAGGGCTAGGGGTTGAGGCAACATGAGATCTTTCAAGGCTTTCTGGGACCATCTGAGAGTACATCCCCACTGCTCCTCATTAACTCCAGACAATGGGCAACTGTCCTCAGAGGACACCTGATTCTCGCTGTCTCTTCAGGAATAGGGAAGGCATAATTTTAGCGAAGGAAATCTTTCTCTGCTTTGATTTTTGCCTAAACCCATGGCCCAATGCCACATATTTTGAATTTTCCCATGACTTCTTGGAAAACCAGAAGCACAAATGGAGGATGACAGCTGTGGATTTATGTTACAATGATGTGTTGCTTGTGGAATTCTTTGGCATCTCCTTCAGACTGCACTGGATAAATTTGGATTGATTGATTGAAGGTGGTGAGATGGAAACCATGAAGGATCATCTCTCTTCTGCTTCAGAGTTTGATAACTTCTATATGAGTCCATGTTTCTCATCTCTGCCTTGTATCTCATGCTCTACTATGAGTGAAGTGATGTCTCTGAATCAAAGTTGTAGCTACACCTGTTGCTAGTGCACACATCCTGACTGACTTAACTATCTCTCAGTATTTTGTATCTTCTCTGTTGGTCAGTGGTGGAGTTGAGGGAAGAGCATTAATCATGAGAAAACTGAGCTCAAATATAGACCTGCGTCTCACTAATTGAAAGGCATTGAATAAGTCACATCACCCTTCATATATATGGCTTTCTCATCTGCAAAGGAGGGCTCTTTCCATCTATGCCACAGGGATATTTTGAGAATTAAAATAAACAATAATATATGTGATACACTAAATATGCACGACCACACACGTATGTATATTTGATATTCAATGAAATGTCTATTTTTTCTAAACCTACATGGCATGTTTTGAATTTCCTTTATATCATTTATTATTTTTTTCTTGTGTTTCAGTTTTTTTCAGTTGAGTGCCCACTCAAAATTACTGTGATGATGCACTGCGCTATGTACTTTGACTAATACAAAAATGAGACAAACAGGTAGCTTGACATCAACTCTAGATTGTACAAGTATCTTACTGCCCCCACTGGAACCCTCATTCTGCATCATGGCCCCCTTTCTTGAAATGTAGTCAACCTTGTATACAAGAGCCTCTGGCTTGGGTCTCAGTCTCATACTCTTAAATTATTTCATCTCTTTCTGTAACTTTACTTATCAATTCCACAGTGATCTCTGGTAATTTTACTCCAAAGTTTCATATCTTCATTATACTATTTAATTGAATACCTCCATGAAAACGTCCCAAAGGAACCCTTGAAAACATGTTCAAAAAGGAACAAATTTTTCTCAAATTACTCTTTTTCACTATTTTCATTAAAGGCATCGTTTTCCTTTTAGTGGCTCACTAAATTAAAATGGAGGAATAATGTGAGACTGACAGAGCAGTTACGTAGTATGGAGTTCTCCTAAGCGTCTACCTCCTTGGCTCTTCTTTTATACTATCCTCTTTGGCACTTAATATTTCACTATGGAAAATATTTTAACTATCTCATATGATTTGGCCTTGTTGAGTTTACCCATAACAGCAAAATTAACCTTGTGGCGTTCATTATTTAAACATAATGTTGCAGGATTCATTTATTCGTTTAACACAAATTAAGTAGTTACTGTATGTCAGCATTGTCTAAGTGCTGAAGATATAACAGTGAACAAAACAGATGCCAAATCTTCACATTCTTGTGGGGAGAGACAGACAATATATCTATGGAACATTTTCATTGGCAAATTTGAAAATTCCCTAAATGAAATACCTTCATTCCCTCCATGATTTGGACATTCATTCACACAGGTTCATATGCATTTGTAATAAAATGTTTTTTCGTTAAAAAGAAGATATTTTTGATAGTTCTCATTCTTGGTGTTTTAGAGACCCAGAAAGCATTAAAAGCTGAATAACGTCATCTTCTAACATCCATGGATAAATTCTTGGCAATGTGGATTTTCTATAGAAGACAATAATTACATATAGATATGTGTATATATATATATATTTTTTTTTTTTTTTGAGAAAGATTAGCCCTGAGCTAACATATGCCACCAACCCTCCTCTTTTTGCTGAGGAAGACTGGCCCTGAGCTAACATCCATGCCCATCTTTCTCTACTTTATATGTTGGACGCCTGCCACAGCATGGTTTGACAAGCAGTGCCATGTCCACACCCGGGATCCAAACCAGCAAACACAAGGCCACTGAATCAGAAGGTGTGAACTTAACCGCTGTGCCATGGGGCTGGCCTCAATAATTTTATATTTTTACTGGCAGTTAAAAATAGTAGATGATAGAACAACTAGCACACTGTTCTAAGATACATTTAATCTACCTTTCAAAAAATTATCCTGTTTGGAAATATGATATTTAAGGACCATCACTTATATATTTCTAATATTTTGAAAACAATTTATGATTTTCTCATGAACAGAATCCAATATTAGGTAGTGGAGTTCCTTAGTGTGTATTTAGTGACCTGCTGGATTAACTACCTTTGTTTGGGGAAACCACCTACATAATCAGATTTGATCATCCAGAATCAAAGCCTCATCTTCCCTGGGCCATGGTGGAGAAAAATAGTCCCATCATTTCCAATCCTGCTCTTTTTCTTCATTTATTATTTGGCACCCCATATTTTTTGTTACTGTAGCTTTATTTCATGTTATAATTAATTAAATCAGCACTTTATTGTTTTAATTGAATCAGAATGTTTATTACTTTAAAATGCAATAACTCTAGTGATGTGTCATTTTAGTAATATTTCAGGGAGAATCTTGTGCTGTTTAGAAACAGTCCAGCTTAATCAACAACACAGGAAGAACAAAAATATTTCCCCAGGTCAGTTTCTTTAAAGATTTTAATGGATGGCAAATAATGTCTGGTCTGCTTATGTCTGATCATTACCAGATTACAGTTCAGAGACTGATCTTTGCATTTGTTCATGCCGCTTTCCACCAAGAATTATTGTATACACCTTATATTGTGAAAGTTACAGTGATTCATTAAGACGTCTCCTGCCCTAGGAGGCTTGTAAGCATAGTAGGGGTGATTAAGCCTAATAGCCCAATAAAAATTGACATTCAAATAGTGATTTATAGCCTTCAAATCATGGACCAGTGTGATCCTCACATCCTGTGACAGTGGTGGAGCAGATGTTGGTATTCTTAACGTAGATGTAGAAACTGAGCTTCAGATCTTCTCAATTTTGCTCTGCTACTCAGTAGCTTAGCTGAGAAATGAAACCAATATTCCTGTGCTGCCACTCTGCCAAAAGGACAATAAAGTGTGCAAAGGGATAATTTCACTAAGATATATAATAAATTATTTCTAACTTCTAAGAAGAAGAATTTCTAACTAGAAAGATCAAAGTCGCCTCCTTGGAGTGGGAGAACACTGGGACTGGAATTTTCAATGCATCCTAATGGGTAACTGCAGTCTCTGATGTATGACCTCACATTAGTTATGAGGAGATTCTCTTGTTGAAGAGTTTCCCCAGGGCAGTCCTCATGTTCTGATTCCTCAGACTATAAATGAAAGGATTTAACATTGGGCTCACTGCCCTGTACATCACAGTTATCACTACATTCTCTAGGTTATAACTAGTCAGAGGGTAGAAATACATTACCATGACTGTCTCATAATGCAAAGAAACAACTTTGAGGTGGGATCCACAGGTGGAGAAGGCTTTACACATATCTTTGGCGGATGAAGTAAGACTGTTGAAAAGACCTGAACATAGGAGATGATGATGCATAGTAATGGCACAGGGAAAACACCAACACCTATGTACGTCATCTTCACATTGAAGTATATGTCAGAACAGGACAGCTTGAGCAAAGGAGTAATGTCACAGAAGTTGGCTACTTCCTGGTTGCCACAGAAAGACGGACTAGCAGTGAGCAGAGTGTGGGGAGGACATTGGCTTTCCAACCATTCAAGACCCAACAATTAGCAGGACACAAGACCGTGGGCTCATAATTGTTGTGTAATGAAGCGGGCGGCTGATGGCCACAGCACGATCATATGCCATTGCTGCCAAGATGCAGCTATCTGTGTTACCCAAGACAATCAGGAAATACATTTGTGTTAGGCATCCCCCAAAGGAGATGGATTTGGTGTCCAAGAGATGGTTGGTTAGCATCTTAGGGATCATAAGAGAGGAGAAGAAGGTGTCAACAAAGGAGAAGTTGGCAAGGAAAAAGTGCATGGGTTTGTGAAGGCAAATGTCAGAGAAAATGGGCAAGATGATGAGCAGGTTACCAATGTGATGGGGTAAATGAACAGGAAGAGGATGAAGAAGAAGTCTTCTTGTTCATGCTGACCAGTAACTTCAGGGGGATTAAATCCAGGGTAGAGGGTTGGTTTTCTTCTCTCATGGCTCCTTTGTTAAGAAAGGGGAGAGGAATCCAGAATTATTAACGAAGTTACTGTGTGTAACAATGTTCCTTATCCACCAGTTTTGACTCAAATGATCAGCCATCTCTACAACTGAATTTGCTAAATCCAGAGATATCCAATATTTTGGGAAAATATCCTTGTTGGTCAGTGTGACTAATCAACAATTAGCCCTGGACACTCATGTCTAAGAAGTGAGAAATCTATGAATCAGAGGTGTCCATCCTCCTCCATCTCTTCACCACCACCCAAACACCTAGGATTTAATCAATTTACGAATACTTAATATTCATATTGCATGTGCTACATACTTTGTTAGGCTTCTGGAAAAAACACAAATATGTGGAAAATACAATTTATTAATCCTCTATTCAACATGTAGGTCATAGTCTGTGCTCTCAGGGACTTTATAACTTAACGGAGAAGTCAGAATCACACGCTGATTTTATTACACATGGCAAAGAAAGGATAGAATTTTGGAGTCTTTGATAAAATACTTCAATGCAAAGAGTGTGTGAAAACAAGAATTGGCCTGAAAATTAGGAATTATTCCAATGACCAGACTCATAGTAATTCCAGAGCCCAGGAACTAACAGGTATCTACCCTGACACTGGAAGGTTGTAAATCACAAGGGCCAGTGACTTTAGGTCTTAGCATAAACAAACCTAATGAATTTCCTCCCCAAGTGTCTCATTTTCAAAGAAGACTTTCACCACCTCATTTGATAGGCTGTGTCTCTTCACTTGATCTTAGCCAAAAGGCCAAGAAGTGATAGTGTTTATCTCTTTGGGTAACGCTGTAATATGGATAATCAGAAAGCCTTTCTCTTCAGTCTTCTCTTTCCTTTATTTCTTCTTTCTTTTGGTGGCTCATCCAACTCCATAGTCACTTTAACTACTACTTAGTAAACTCTCAGGTCTACGTCTGTAAGCTTCATCTCTCTTTCTCATATTTCTACTTTCAGCCATCTTGCCAACATGTCTGTCCATACCCCATACTCTGCACATCCAACCTGAGTAATTTGCAAGCTTTTTTGAGGATAAAAACCATACTTTGCTTATTTTTATCACCCCCAGGGAGATCATTGTGGAATATTGATCATTGTAAGAACCAGTAAGTTTGCACTTCATATTTCTTAGGTTAAATCAAGGTTTATTTCTTGGCTTCCCCACATGTGGGATCCTTACAGGCACATTCATCCAGTTTATCCATTACTTCTACATCTGATCTTGTTGATTTTTCATTTAAAATAATTCTTACGTAATTCAACTTTTCTACTTACTGTCTCAGAACTTTAACTTGGTCATCTTCATCTTCTCCCTGAAGTATTGTAGTGCTCCCTTAAGTGCTTGACTGTGGATTCCCTCCACTTTGATCCACTTGCACTCTGAGGCATACTATTTATGGCAAAGACCACTAGCTGCTCATCCTAATCCATGTTATTCTCTTCTTCCTGGACATACAATTAGACTACACTTCCCAGACCCCCTTGCACTGAAGTGTGGTCATGTGACTGAGTTCTAGCCAATCCACCTATGTGTTCTGGGCTTTCTCCACACTCTTTTCCCCCTTGTGCCAGCTGGATGGAAATGGCCAGGAGGCTGAACAGGATGGTGGAGTCACATGGTGGAATGAACCTGTGTCCCTAGTTCTCCACATCCAGGAGAGCCACCATCCACCAAGAAGACACTCATAACTGGGACAGTTATATAAGAGGGAAATAAACTTTTATTCTGTTTAAACCGTTACACATTTTGTCATGTCTTTGTTACTATAGTCCAGGATATCTTAAGGAATTCACTAATTTTTCTAAAGAGAATTGTACTCAATAATTAATTCAATCTATAATTAATTCAATCACCAATTCTTGATGTATCCTATAGTATGCATGTGAAATATAGGCTAGGCATCTGGATTCAGTTTAAATTATATTTCCCCCAAATATGATGTGCTTTTTCATCTCTGTACCTAGAGAAATTTGGTTTCCTTTCTTGAAATGTCTTACCCTATCTTAACACAGAATCACAGTATCTCAGGGTTGGGAGGGTTCAATAAAGATAAACGGCTCAGAGTCTATTGTTATTTCACATAGTGTGGAAGTGTAATATTTTGGAGGTGGTGTTCTTAGCAACATAGTGTGCCAAGCTAATGTCACTAGGTCCCATTCTAATTAAAATACATAGAAATTTTAGATAAATGTAGACATTAATACAAAACACACATAGCCAGACCTAAAAGAAAGAAATAGGAATACATAGATATGAGAAAAAAAAAAAAAATGAAAACTCAGAGCAAGAGTTATAAGCTATAGCTGATGCTGTTGTGCCTCCTTGGGGTTTCCACTCAAAAATATGGCACTAAAGGCGACTGTCTCACGTGTTAATTCCCCTCTGGTACAGGAGATGTGCCACAGATCTGCATGAAGTAGAGAGCTAATTGAGATCTCTGCAAAAAACACTTGAAGTGTTGCCCTATGTGTGAAATAATAGTAGAAAAATTTTTCATCATGTTAGAATTTGAAAGGAAAGAACAAAAGGATAAAATTCACAGAAAATATGATTGTGTACAAATAAAATCCAAGGGAATCTCTAGATCAATCAAGGATTCCCTAGGAAATCTCTGGAGATAACAGCAAGTTTGTTTGACACAAACCAATATTAAAAACAATCAATACTGTTCTTATACTTAAATAATACTAAAGCAGAAAATATAATTTAAAAAATACTCTTCATTCACAATAGCAGTAGAAAATATTAAGGAATCCAGAAATAATTCTAACAAAAGAAGTCCAACTGGTTTGAAAAATTTCAAAACTTTACTGAAGGACAAAAAAGGAATATCTGAAAAAATGCAGAGATAAGCAATGTTAATGATGAGAATCAATGTGGTAAAAATTTCAGTTCTCCTTCAATTAAGGTATGAATTCAATGCAATTCCAATCAAAATATCACAAGATTTTTTAAACACTAAATTTCACCTGCAGAAGAATAAGGAGCCAAGAGGAGCTAAGACAATTCAAGGATACAGAATAAGGAGGAAGGAATTGCCCCATTAAGTGTCAAAATGATTTATTAGGGTAGTTGAAATCACGGAGTAGTACTGGTGGAGGGAGTGAAATGTAGATTCACGTAACAGGATAGACAGTCAGACGCAGATCAAGCATTTATTAGAAGTTGGTATATAACATGGGTTGGTTTAGAAATGCACAAAGAAAGGATGACCATTTTGACTGACCAGTTTTGTAGAGTGTTGGAACAATGAGATACCCATACCTAAAACGTTATACAGAAAAATAGTTCTTAAAGAATTAATTGTGAAAAACAAAACTTCAAAAAATTTAGAGGAATATATAAGCATATCAAATTAACATATTGTACTCCTTAAACTTATAAAATATTATATGACAATTATATCTTGATAAAGCTGGAAAAAATTTACAGAAAAATGCGTTTATGATATCAGGGAAAGAGTTAATTTCTTGAAGCAGGCACAGAACATACAAAACGTAAGAAAAATATGTTAAACTTAGACTACTTTAAATTTAAAACATTTGTGTTAAAAAAAACACTAAAAAGAAAGGGGAAAGGCAAATCATGGAGTGGAAAGAAGTATTTACTACACACATAATCAATAAAGGATTAGTATTCAGCATGCATGAGTCGTACACACTAGTAAGAAACAGACCAAAACCCAGTAAGAAATAATGGACAGCAGGCTTGAATAGGCAAGTCGTAGAAGGAGAAGCTGGTCTGGCCAATAAACAAAAGGAAAGATGTTCAACCAAATTAAAACAAAATTTAATTTAACATTCCTCATCTCGGAACATGTAAAAGTATAAAAGTCTGAAAATTTCATGTATTGGGAAGAAATGGAAAAATTAGTATTGCCATTTGAAGAACAATTAGCCCATCTCTAGGAAAGCTGAAATTCATCCACCTGTGACCCAGCAATTCCACTTCTAGGTTAGACCCTAGAGAAACTCTGGCATATGTGTTCATGAACACATTCACAGGGCTGTGTACTGTCATAGAGGAAACTTGGAAATGGCCTACCCATGGAGGAATGGATAGGTAAATTGTGTCAATTTCTTATGAAAGAATTCTGTACAACAGTAAAAGTGAATGAATTCATGTGGACAAATTTAAAAAAATAGGACGGGAAAAGCAAATTACTGGAAGATATATTCTGTATCGCACAATATATACACATTTTGATACCTAAAATAATACATGTTCATGTAGTAAAAATATAAATCTTGACTGGGAGTATATACCGACTCTGGAAAACCGGTTACCTCTGGAGTGAGAGGGAGGAAAATAAGATTTTGAATGGGGCAAAGAGAATTTCAAGTATATCTGTAAAATTTATTTGTTTAAAAAACTTGGGGTCCAGCCCCGTGCCCGAGAGGTTAAGTCTGTGCGGTCTCCTTCGGTGGCCCAGGGTTTCACTGGTTCGAATCCTGGGCGCGGACATGGCACTGGTTGTTGGGCTATGCTGGGGTGGTGTCCCACATGCTGCAGCTGGAAGGACTCACAACTAAAAATGCACAACTATGTACCGAGGGGCTTTGGGGGAAAAAAGGAAAAATAAAAAAATCTTGAAAAAAAATTTGGAGCAAATATCACGAAATGTTACATTTGTTAAACCTAGGTGATGAGTTTTTGTTATGTCTTTGTCATTCTGATATTTTAACAAGGTCATAAGAAACTAATTTAAAATAAAGATTTTAAAGGTTTGATGATAACTGGGTTCAGAGTGTGGCTAAAGAGCTGGGTGGCTCAAGTCCATTTTCACTGGATGTAGGAGATAGAGTGTTGGTTTTGAATAGGTTGAGAATAAACAGAAGTTCATGCTGGAAAGAGGGATTCAGGGGCCATATATCATGCTAAGAGTGAAGGTTATAATGAAAAAAGGTTCAGGTTATAGGAAGAAAAGTAGTAAGTGGATGCAAGTAGGGATAGATTTTGACACTATTTTGCTATGTTCTTTAATTGTCCGATGCCACCCCTCCCTGCTCATTCATTTTGTGTACACCTGCTCTTTGAACCAATGGTGATCTCCAGCCTCTTACCCTCTGTGTAGTAGCCAGCCCAGTTCTGGCACTTTCATCTCTCACCAGCATACACCCCATGGCCGTGCACCCAAGACAACATGTCTATACTTTTACTTCCCTCTTCCTGGGTAGCCAAGGGATAGTGGAGAAATCACACAAATGTGGGGAATCAGCCTGGAAAAGAAGTTTGGGGTTATATTGTGGAGAATTTTGAAGCAACATAAGATCTTTATACTTTATTCATTACATAACAAAAATTAATATAGTGGATGTGGACTGCATTATGCTTTCTCGTGATAGGGATATGCACTCTTTTGTTTAATACAAACACAGGTATTTGGGTACATAAAATGATGAAAAAGGCAACATGCTGAATGACAAATGTGGTGCAAAGACAACGACAAGTTGATAAAAAAATAAAACAAGAGTTAAAGAAGGTAAGAAAAGATCTGCACCAGAAAAGAAGTGATTGGTATAATCAATGTGAGAACTAAAGACACAAGGAACCAGAGGAGAGAAGTTTCTGAGCCCAGAAACTTGAGGATCCATAGTGTTAGATGTTAAGGTATCATTACAGGGAGAGATGATTTCTGCTGAAACTTTGAAAAGAAAGATAAAAGAACCAGATGCCCCCAGGGAGAGGAGCCAGGAGATGCATCAGCATGGATGCTAGAGGCTGATTAAGCCAGAGTTCCAGGAAGTGCTGGGCTGCTGAAATCCGTTTTCCTGTAAAGTGTTTGTGCTCTGAGATATCTGTCACATAAGTGTGACAGTGCTGAGGACACTTTTTCAGGGACACAAGAGGCCAAATGCTTCCTCTTGGCATAAGGGTTGGCAGACAAGGCCAAAGAAATATCTTCCAAGTGCTTTGACAATGAAACAACATAATTTTCTGACTGAGAGTGTTGGTATCCACCATTGAACGTGGCTGTATAAGGTGGATTTGTAGCACCTAAGTCAATAGGGTTATGCGAGTGTACGTGCACACACACACACACACACACACACACACACACACAATATTACTTAGGGAGGTGGAGAGCTCAGGGCTGAGATAACCAAAACTACTCCTTCCTCATTCTGTTTTTCATGGTTAAGGGCCCAATGATAACCATTGTCAGAAGGGCAGGGTACTGTCTCTCTCTCTCTCTGTGTTTTGTCCATCCAGTCTTGAGACCTTGAGTTCTGGATTCAGGCCAATGTGTGAGTCCTAGTTTTGTCACTACCTCTCTGTGTGACTTTAGAAAAAATTCACCGTTGTTTTCATTTGATAAAATGACAAAATAATTCTACTTACCTCTTGAGGATGTTGTGAGGATCGAAGGAGATAATGCAGGTAGTGCACTTGCTGGCTGTCTATCCTCTGATGTCACTGGCATAAAGACACTGTCTCCACATCCATGGCCCCTACGTGGAGAGTCAGCTTGATGCGGGGTCGGTGAGCCGAGGAGTCAAAAGAAAGATTTCTTAGACTCTCAAGATCTGGCAGTAGTGCTCTTTTATTTAGAGAATAGAATAGTGTGGAATAGCATGGGGACAGGACCCATGGGCAGTCAGAGCTTCTGCTGCTGCCACTTCTGCTGCCCCCGCTGGCGTGGGGACAGAGCCCATGGGCAGGCAGAGCCGCTGCTGCTGCCCCCGCTGGCATGGGGACAGGACCCATGGGCAGGCAGAGCTGGTGCGTGGGGACAGGACCCACGGGCAGTCAGAGATCCTGCTGCTGCCCCTAGTTGAGGGTTAGGGCTAAATTTAAGGCATGGGCATGTGAGTTATCTCTTTACAAGACAAAGAATATGTAAAAAGCTAAAATGGTAGATAAGAATCAAACCGGATTGAGTAAATGGCAGAAGTCACCGCTTGAATTTTATCCTCGGCTAAAGACAAAGGAGGATTTGTCGGGGGGAGGGTCAGTTACATGAGGTTGCCAGACAGTAAACAACTTAAGTTCTTGCCTTCCCCATTAAGAGTTTCCAGAGATAAGGCCATCCCCCCTTCCTCCTGGCTCAGAGAGGGAGGCATCTTCACAGATAGAGGTTTCCCTTAGAAATGTAAATGTTTCCCAACAAAGGAGCAAACCAATTCCAGAGAGGGAGGCATGGAGATTTCCTTCACAAATGCAATTGTCTCTGATCAAAGGGCAAACAAATTCCACTCCTTGGAGCCTGCTTCTTATCTGTAGTTTTAAAAGTAACCAGCCTAAAAATCCTCATCATAAACTGTTTTAAAATTAAGCAGCCTAAAAATCCTCATCAAGCTCAGATGCTGTCAAAAAGGATCCTGGTCCTGTGGCCTTCACTCCTCTTCCACAAATGGGAAGTTTACAGCCAGCTGGTCTAGCACCTCTTAGCATCCCTTTTTGGAGGCAGGCATGCTGCAGAAAGTGCCAGGAGTATTCCTGGTAGTGGATCTCTGGTCCTCTTTCCTGAGGCAGAGGAGATAGGAGTGGATGATTTGGAAAGAGGAGTCCCAAGTTTTCCAACCAAGGAGCAGAAGGGTTGGAAAGAGCTGTTCTGGATGGAGTGTGAAGATGAGGATTCTAGTTTCCTCCTCAAGGAAGCAGGATGGGTCATAGGATAAAGAAAATTGTGAATTATTCACCAGATTACAAAGTCTCTTGAAACAGCACCCCCTACATCTTTATTCTGACTATAATCAGAGAAATTGCTGAGACTCATTACACACTCTTACAGCTATTCTCTGAGGGGACACAGTGGTTCTCAAGAGTAATAATTCCCAGAATTCTTTTCTAGAAGGGAGGATGGTTGGAGGGTTTTCCAGAGAGATGTCTTCTGGATCCAAGCTCTGGGTTGACCTATTCTAGCCTCTTTGTTGAAACGGGGACCTCTCTCCTCTGCTGTTCAGCACAAACTGGAACCACTCCTTGAGATACTAGGGCTGTGCTACAACTGAGCTCCTGGTCTTTATTCTAGGCTGTGCTGAAGCCTTTCTGGTGTTAAATGTGCAAAGAATTGTATTTCATCTTTTGTCTATGATTTGCCTTGAGGACGGTTATGGTGGAAGTTAAACTTTCTTTCTTTCTAGTATTTTGACAGGAAGTCTCCGAATTTGGAACTAGATGTTATCTAGTCCACTTCGTGTATGTATCACCTTTATAACAGTTCTGATTAATGTAATTATGCCATGATTTAGCCCTTCCTGTGGCAGAGAGGTCACTACCTTTCTGCAGAGGACCATGGTGAAGACTGTGAACTCTGGCTGGGTTTCAGTCCAGGCTCTGCCTCTTACTGCCTGTAACTGACCTTAGACATTTATTTAGTGTAGCTACTCATCTCTGTAATTGGAATAGCAACAGCAACAATCACAACACCCCCATAAAGCTGTTATGAGTATCAAATGAATTAATGTCTAAAAAGTTCTTAAATCAAGCATGGCAAATAATTAGCACTTAGTCGTTGTCAACTGTTATTTTACAATCTCTATACTACTGTGTTTATTGCCTGTAATATTACCCATCAAGTATTTATTTTACTACTAGTCATGTAAATGTTGGACAGTACTCTGAATGTTGAATGACATTTTCCTCTAGACATGCTTCAGTTTATGCCTCCTATTTGCTCTGTTGTTACCTTCTCCATGATGAGATCATGCTCCAGTGTCCAGGACATGGACTCTCAGATACAGAAAAGATGACATCCCATGATAATATTTTCTTCTTGGTAACCACATTTTGTTCTTGGTGTCCTTCTCGGTATCTCTTACTACATTCAAGTTTTGTTTACTGAGTACCCATTAGAGGCAAGGAATTGTGCAACGACATATAAGAAAACTATGAAGAAAATGATACTTTAACATTCAAACATTTGCAAAATATTTTCTGTGGAAAGTGACTACAGCTTTCTTTATGTATCAAAGGAATCTCTGACCTTCTCCTCCCTCCAAAGGTAAAAACTGCTTTGCTGAAAGGAACTAAGTTTAATTGTCTGTTGGCAAATTCCAGGCTTGGTAAATCCTTCTCACTGAAGATGTTTTTAAAAATCTATGAAATATATTTGCAGAGTAAGAAAAGAGGAATACCGTCTTAAATACTTGGAGGAAAAACTTATACTTGAAAGAAATTTGAGAAAGAGAAGAAAAAATTTTTTAGAAATTACTTTTTTTCATGTTCTTAAGACATCAAAAAAGGAGACAGTATAAAATGGAAATAAATTTACGTGAAACTTGAAATAGCAGACAAAAATTAATAAAGAGTAGAAAAAATATTTTAATTGACATTTTAGGCAAAATTGACATCAGAAAAGTAAATTCATAAGAAAAGTAAGAGGAAAAAATTTCTCTCATAAAAGAGAACCCTCCCCAAAGATATCAGCAGATTTCTCAGCAGAGACCTTGCAGTCCAGGAGATAATGGGGTGATAAATTCAAACCGCTGGAAGAAAGCAACTGCCAACCAAGAATGTTTACCCCATAAAGTTGTCTTTCAGAAATGAATGTGAGACAAAGACTTTTTCTAACAAACAGAAGCTGAAGGAGTCCATTACCACTAGACCTGGTTTACAAGAAAGTCTCAAAGGAGTTATTCAAGCTTAAATGAAAGGTCACAAATTAGCAGCATAAAAACATATGAAAATATGCAACATATTAGTAAAGATAAGCAAATAATCAGACATACCAAGTGTCTTTTCTGACCACAATGATATGAAAGGAGAAATGAGTAAGAGGAGGAAAACTGGAAACACAAATGTGTGGAAGGTAAAAAACATACTCTTTAACAATTGATGGGTTAAATAAGAAATCAAAGGAAAATTAAAAGTATATTTGAAACAAATGAAAATGGAAACACAACATACCAAAACCTACGGGATGCTGCAAAAACAGCTTTGAGAGAGAAATTTATTGTAATAAATATATTAAGAAAAAATAGAGGATTGCTCGGAAGATGGAGATGTAGGAGGATTCTGAAATTACCTCCTCATACAGACAACAAACTTACAACTACTCTTGGAACAATTACTCTTGAGAGAGAACTGAAAACTGTATAAAAAGAACACCCACAACAGGGGGCAGTGCTGACTGAGGTGAAAAAGGAAGAAATTTTTTTTTGGAGAGGACAAAGCCACATTCTAGCTGTGGTGCTTCATGGCAGGGAGCAATCTTAAGGTACAAAGCTTTTCTGGAGGAGTAGGAGAAGGAGCGCATAACCACAATAAGCGGCTTTTGGACTAAGTGAAGCTGAGAAGAGTGCCATAAGATGTGGCTTTGCTGTCTATTATCAACAACGAGGAATACCCACAGAAAAGCTATCAGACATAGGGGAAAAAAAAGCCTGCTCTTAAAAGACCCATACACAAATTCATCTATTTCAGAAAACAACCTAAAATCACCAGAAAGAAAGGTCCACAGTCCTTTGGTGAAAAGAGACTCACTTGATAGGCTGTGGGCACGACTTGGCGAGAAGTGAGACCTCACAGCCTGGGACCACCTCCCTAAGGACTGAGACATTGGTGGCAGCCATTATTATGACTTAGTACAGGTGTGCTGACAAAGATGCTGGCCTACGCCAGTGGAGTTTTTACCCTGGCCAGTTAGTGCAGGGGTCTGCCCCACCCACAGGAGGACTGATTTAATCCAGCTCAGCCAGGCAAGTAGCCTGCCCTAGGGACTGATTCCACTCAACAGCAAGCCCTTGGGCAACTTGTGGGCCCAAATGGGTGGAGTGTGTTGGACCTCCGTGTTGGAGTGAGAGGGTCTGCCTCTGTGGGGCAGGGTGTGTCTGAGGGGCAGGGTGAATACAAGGGGCAGGCTGTGTTGGTGGAGTGTGTGGGGCCTCTGTAGTGGGGCAACTGGGTCTGCTTTAGTGGGTCAGGGCATGTGCATGGGGTGGGACTGTGTTGACAGGGTGTGTGGGCCTGCAGGGAGTGGAGCTTGTCAGATGTAGCAGACTTGTGCTTCTTAAATGGTCACATAGGGGATCAGCCCCAACTTTGAGTGCCTGAAACAGTTGTCTGCTGCTACACCTGGGACCAACCCCACCCAGCTGTACTCCTGAGAGAGCTGACAACAGCCTTGCAGGCTGGAAGTCTACAGCAATTGTAAGCCCTTGTGCCTAGCAACCAGCCATGCTAAGGCCTACTCACTTAACAGAAAAACTGCAGCAGGAATGTGCTATTAGACCTTATAGCCAACTGTGCTGGGGCTCCCCATACCTGATAAAGTGACTGAAGGGACCATAGCAGCCACACGCAGTTGAGCATTACCACCAGCCAGCCAGGGGGACAGCCTAGCCTCCCCTTGCACCTGAAGCAAGAGAAGCCCTGCCACAACAGAAGGAATCACAGAACCCACATAGGGGACACTCCTGGAACATGTGGAACTGGTCACTAGAGGGAAGCACACTGCTGGGCCTCATAAGGCATCTCTTACATAAGGCCATCTCTGTAAGATTGGAAGAGGTAGCTGATCTGAATAATACATAGATACAAGCACAGAGAAAGACACAAAATGAGGGGGAAAAAGAATATGCTCCAAATAAGGAAATAGGACTAATCCTCAGAAAAAGAACTAATTGACACAGAGTTAAACAATCTATCTGATAAGGAGTACAAATTAATTGTCACAAGGATGTTCACTGATCTCAGGAGAGAAATAGTTGAATTCAGTGAGAACTTCCACAAAGAATTAGGAAATATAAGAAAGAACCAATCAGTGGTGAAGAATACAATATTGGAAATGAAAATTCACTAGAGGGACTCAATAGCAGAGTAGATGATACAGAAGAATGGACCAGTGAGCTGGATGAAGGACTAGAGGAAATCACCCAAGCTGAACAGATAAAAGAAAAAAGAATTAAAAAGAAAAATGGCAGCCTAAGGGACCTCTGGAACAATATCAAGCACACTAACATCCATATTATAGGTGTTCCAGAAGGAGAAGAGAGAGACAAAGGGGGAGATAATCTATCTGAAGAAATAACAGTTGAAAACTTTCCTGACCTAGGAAGGAAACAGACATCCAGGTACAGGAGGCACAGAGGGCACCAAACAAGATAAACCCAAAGAGGCTCACACCAAGATACATTATAATTAAAATGTCAAGAATTAAAGATAAAGAGAGAATCCTAAAAGCTGCAAAAGAAAGGCAACAAATTACGTAAAAGGAAACCCCATAAGGTTACCAGCTGACTTCTCATCAGAAACCTTACAGGCTAGAAGGGAGTTGCATGATATATTTAAAGTGCTGAAAGAAAAAAAACTATAACCAAGAATACTCTACTTGGCAAGATTATCATTCAGAATGGAAGGAGAGAGAAAGAGTATTACAGATGAGCAAAAACTAAAGAAGTTTATCACCAAGAAATCAGCCTTACAAGAAATGCTAAAGGGACTTATTTAAGAGGAAAAGAACCACAAATAGGAATAAGAAAATTATTTAAAAAAAATCCCAAACAATAAAATCACTGGTAAAGGCAAATATACAGTAAAGGTAGCAGATCAACCACCTATGAAACTAATTTGAAAGTGAAAAGAAAAAGTAATAAAATTATCTACTTCCATGATAAGAAAGTAATGGATACACAGGCACAAAAAGGAGGTTAAACTTGATATCAAAAACATAAAATGTGGGAGGAGGGGAGTAAAAGAATAGGGCTTTTAGCAAGAGGTCAAACTTAATGAGACCATCAACTTAATATAGATTGCTATATACATAGGTTATTATATATGAACCTCATGATAATCACAAACCAGAAACCTATAATAAATACAAAAAAAAAATTAAGAGAAAGAAACCCCAGAGTGATACTAAACAAAACCATCAAACTGCAAGAGAGGAGAGCAAGAGAAGAAAGGAACAGGGAACTACTAAACACCCAGAAAAAAAAGTAACAGAATGGCAATAAGTATATTCTTATCAAGAGCTACCTTAAATGTCAATGGAGTTAATGCTCCAATCAAAAGGCATAGGGTAGCCTATTGAATAAAAAAAAAAAGACCCTTCTATATGCTGCGTACAGGAGACACACTTCAGACCTAAAGACACTCACAAATTGAAAGTGAAGGGATGGAAATGATACTCCATGCAAATGGCAATGACAAGAAAGCTGGGGTAGCAATACTTATATCAGACAAAATAGAGTTTAAAACAAAAAATGTAACAAAAGGCAAGAAAGGCACTACATAATGATAAAGGGAACAATTCAACAAGAGGCTATAACACTTTTAAACATCTATGTACCCAATATAGACGCACCTAAATAAGGCAATTATTATCAGACATAAAAGGAGAAATAGATAGCAACACAATAATAGTAGGAGACTTTAAGACTCCACTTACACCAATGGATAGATCATCCAAACAGAAGATCAGTAGAGGAACACTGGCCTTAAATGACATTAGACAAGATGGATTTAGTAGATATATACAGAACATTCCATCCAAAAACTACAGAATACACATTCTTTTCAAATGCACATGGAACGTTCTCCAGGATAGATCCCATATTAGGCCACAAAACAAGTCTCAATAAATTCAAGATGACTGAAATGATACCAAGCTTCTTTTCTGACCAGAAAAGTATGAAACTAGACATCAATTACAGGGAAAAAATCAGAAAAGCCACAAATATTTGGAGATTAAACAAAATGCTTCTGAACAATGATTGGGTCAAGGAAGAAATCAAAGAAGAAATAAAAAAATACTTGGAGACAAATGAAAATGAAAATATGGCATGCCAATATGTATGGGATAGAGCAAAAGCAGTTCTAAGAGGGAAGTTTATAGCAATTCAGGCCTACCTCAACAAACAAAAAAAATTCCAAATAAACACTCTAATAGTGCACTAAAGGGAGTGGAAAAAAGAAGAACAAACAAAGCCCCACATCAGTAGAAGGAAGGAAATAATAAAAATCAGAGCAGAAATAAAGGAAATAGAGACTAAAAAAAAAAAAAGCAGAAAAAAATCAATGAAACTAAGAGCTGGTTCTTTGAAAAGATAAACAAAATTCACAAGCCTTTAGCTAGACTCACCAAGAAAAAAAGAGAGAAGGCTCAAACCAATAAAATCAGGAATGAAAGAAGGGAAATTACAATGGACACTTCAGAAAAGCAAAAGATTGTAAAGGAATACTAAGAAAAGCTATATGCCAAAGAATTGGATAGTTTAGAAGAAATGGATAAATTCTTGGAATCACAAAACCTTCCAAAACTGGATCAAGAAGAAGTAGAGAATTTGAATAGACCAATCACCACTAAGGAGATCAAAACAGTAATCAAAACCCTCCCCCAAAATAAAAGTCCAGGACCAGATGACTTCCCTGGTGAGTTCTACCAAACTTTCAAAGAAGACTTAATACCTGTCCTTCTCAAACTCTTCCAAAAAATTGAAGAGGAAGAGAAGTTTACTAACTAATTCTATGAAGCCAACATTACCCTGATACCAAAACCAGACAAGGGCTTCAAAAAAAAAAAAGAAAAGGAAAATTACAGGCCAGTATCACTGATGAATGCCAATGCAAAAATCCTCACAAAATATTAGAAAATCAAATACAACAATATGTTAAAAATATCACACATCATGATCAAGTGGGATTCATTCTAGGGATGTAGGGATGGTTTGTCATCCGCAAATCAGTCAATGTGATATACCACGTTAACAAAATGAAGAATAAAAATCACATGATCATCTTAATAGATGCAGAAAAAGCATTTGAAGAGATACAACATCCATTTATGATAAAAACTCTAAATAAAATGGGTATAGAAGGAAAGTACCTCAACATAGTAAAGGCTATTTTTGACAAACCCATAGGTAACATCATTCTCAGTGGAGAAAAACTGAGAGCTCCCTCTAAGAACAGGAACCAGAGAAGGATACTCACTTTCACCACTCATATTTAACATCGTATTGGAAGTTCTAGCCAGAACAATCAGGCAAGACAAGAAATAAAAAGGATCCAAATTTGAAAGGAAGAAGTGAAACTGTCACTATTTGCGGATGTCATGATTTTATGTATAGAAAATTCTACAGAATCCACCAAAAAACTTTTAGAAATAATAAATGAATATGGTAAAGTTACAGAGTACAAATCAACATACAAAAATCAGTTGTGTTTTTATACATTAACAACGAAGTAGCAGCAAGGGAAATTAAGAATACAATCCCATTTACAATTGCAACAAAAAGAATAAAATATCTAGAATAAACTTAACCAAAGAGGTGAGAGATCCATACACTGAAAACTATAAAACATTCTTGAAAGAAATCCAAGAAGACACAAAGAAATGGAAAGATATTTTGTGCTCTTGGATTGGAAGAATTAGCATAGTTAAAATGTCCATACTTCCTAAAGCAATCTACAAATTCAATGCAATCCCTATCAAAGTTCCAAGAACATTTTTCACAGAAATAGAACAAAGAATTCTAAAATACATGTGGAACAACAAAAGACTCTGAATAGCCAAAGGAATCCTGAGAAAAAAGAACAAAGTTGGAAGTATCACACTCCCTGACTTCAACATATACTACAAAGCCATAGTAACCAAAACAGCATGGTACTGGCATAAAAAGAGACACACAGATCAATGGAACAGTATTGAGAGCCCAGAAAATACCCCACACATCTATGGACAGCTAAATTTTGACAAGGGAGCCAAGAACATACAATGGAGAAAGGAAAGTCTCTGCAATAAATAGTGTTGGGAAAACTGGACAGCCACATGCAAAAGAATGAAATTAGACCATTATTTTACACCATACCCAACAATTAACTCAAAATGGATTAAAGACTTTAATGTAAGACCCAAAATCATTAAAATTCTAGAAGAGAACAAAGGCAGTACACTCTTTGACGTCGGTCGTAGTAGCATATCTTCAAGTCCTATGTCTGACTAGGCAAGGGAAACAACACAAAGAATAAACAAATGGGACTACGTCAAACTAAAAAGCTTCTGCACAGCAAAGGAAACCATCAACAAAACGAAAAGACAACCTAAAAATTGGGAGATGAAATTTGCAAAGCATGTATCTGATGAGGGGTTAATATCCAAAACATATAAAGAAATCATACATCTTAACAACAAAAGAAACTAACAACACAATTAAAAAATGAGCAAAAGATCTGGACAGACATTTTTCTAAAGAAGATATACAGATGGCCAACAGACACATGACAAGATGTTCAACATCCTTAATTATTAGGGAAATGCTAATCAAAACTACACTGAGATATCACCTCATGCCAGTCCGAATGGATATATCTAATAAGACAGGAATTAACAAGTGTTGGAGAGGAGGAGGAGAAAGGGAATTCTCATACTCTGCTGCTGGGAATGTAAACTGGTGCAGCCACTATGGAAAACAGTATGGAGATTCCTAAAAAAATTAAGAGCAGAATTACCATAATATCCAGCTATTCCACTGCTGGGTATTTATTGAAAGTACATGAAAACATGAATGCATAAAGATATGTGCACCCCTGTGTTCATTGCAGCATTATTCACAATAGCTTAGACTTGGAGGCAACCTAGGTACCCATAAAGGGATGAATGGATAAAGAAGATATGGTATATATACACATTGTAGTACTACTCAGCCATAAAAAAGATGAAATCTTGCCATTTGCGACAACATGGATGGACCTTGAGGGTATCATGCTAAGCAAAATAAAGCAGAGAGAGAAAGTCAAATACTATATGATCTCACTCATAATTAGAAGATAAAAAGAACAGCAAACAAACACAGAGACAGAGACTGGATTGGTGGTTACCAGAGGGGATGGTAGGAGGAAGGAGGGCAAAAGGGTTGAGTAGGCACATGTGTATGGTGATGGATTGTAATTAGTTTTCGGGCTATGAACATTATGTAATCTCCACAGATACCAAAAGACAAGGATGTACACCTGAAATTTATATAATTTTAGAAACCAATGTTACCTCAATTAAAAAGGAAAATGAAAGATGTCATATAGTAAACTAATTTTATACCTCATGAAACTAAAAAATGAGAACAAACTAAGCCCAAATTTAGCAGAAGGAAGGAAATACAAAAGATTAGAGTAGGACTAAATGAAATAGAAGCCCCCCATACCCCAAAAAACAACCATTAGAAAAGACCAACGAAAGTAAGAGCTAATGTTTTGAAAAGATGAACAATAAGGCTGGGGAAAAAAGGAAAAAGAAACAACTGAAAAATTTTAAAATAATAATGTTAATTTAATCCAATATTCCAAAATATCATCATTTCAACATGCAATCATTATTTTATAATAGTATTGAGATATTTTAGAATATTTAAAGTCCAGAGTGTATTTTACAATTACTATAAATTTCAAGTTGGACTAGCGCATTTCAAGAGTTCTACAGCCTCATGTGGTTAAGGGCTAAATATTTGGGGTAGCCCCTATAATTGGGTTTTTACTGATTCATGGGCAATGGCCAATGGCCTAGCCATACGGTCAGGCAGCAAGACAGTGGAAACATAGCCTACTAAGGGGATGCCCATATGGGGCACAGCCCTATCGAAATCACCATGGGAATCTGAGGGGTGCATTAAAATAGGACATGTTGATGCCCATCAGAAGAACTCCTTTCCAGGTTGGAAGGTGGTTGAAATTGCAAGAAAACATCCCCGTGTGCTCACTTGAGGGGGCCACCTGGATCCATTAAGTGAGTGGACTTGGGGTATTGCAGCAATGCAGAAATGGGCTGAATCCAGACATTTCCCTTGCGCTCCCTGGAGCACAAAATGCCAATAAGAACTGTCATGTCTGCCGGCAAAAGAAACAGACATTGCAGATGTCTATGTAGCAGATTGCCTGGGGGGAAGCCCCTGATCTTGGTGTCCAAGAGATGGTTGGCCAGCATCTTAGGAATGGTTACAGAAGAGAAGAAGATGTCAACAAAGGAGTGGTTGGCAAGGAGAAAATACATGGGGTTGTGAAGACGAATGTCAGAGTGAATGGCCAAAATGGTGAGCAGGTTTCCAATCAATGTGATGGGGTAAATGAACAGGAAAAGGATGAAGAAGAAATCTTCCTGTTCCTGATGACTGCTAACTCCCAGAAGGATGAAATCCAAGTTAGAGGACTGGCTGTTTTCTTTCACGGACACTTCGTCAGGAAAGGAGAGAGAGAAATTCAGAATTATTAGTGAAGAGCTGGATGTAATGATCTTCCTTAACCACCACTTTTGACTCCTGTGGTGGCTGTGTCTATAGCTGAATTTACTAAATCCAGAGATAGCCAATACATGGGGGGAAAATCCCTGTTGGTCAGTGTGACTAGTTGACAATTAGCCCTGGACAATCATATGTAAGAAGTGAGTAATCTTGAGTCAGAGGTGTCCCTCCTCCCCAACCCCAGTACCATCACCCAAACTTCTACTGTTTACTCATTTAACGTATAACTAAGGTTCATATTCAATGTTATAGAAACTTTGTTAAGCCTCATGGAAAAATCTTAAACACGTGAACAATACAGTTTATTCATCCGTTTACTTGTACATGACACAAGTCTCTGCTCTCCAGGACCTTACAACTTAATGGAGAATCCTAAATCACACTAATTTTATTACACATGAAAAGGAGAGGATAGTATTTTGGGGTCTTTGAAAAAACATTCCAGTACAAAAGATGTTCAGTGCAAGGAGCACTCTGCATAATTAGAAATTGTTCCACTGACCAAGCTCAGAATGAGCCCCGAGCCCAGGAGTTAACAAGTGTCTATACTGGCATCAGGTGATTGTAAATCACAAAGACCACTGACGTTAGGTTGTAAGAAAACAAGATCAGTGAATTTATGTCCCGGGTATCCCATTTTTAAAGTAGATATTCACTTTAAAAGAATTTTTCTTTCTTTTTTTTTTTTTTTTTTGTGCAGAAGATTGTCCCTGAGCTAACTTCTATTGCCAATCTTCCTTTTTTTG